>NW_026734854.1:0-217940 GCF_949786415.1 Peromyscus eremicus | reverse complement strand
TAGAGAATGGATGTTGGCAGGGACCGGGGACATAATAAGAGAAGGTGAGGATGAGAGTAATCACAATGCATTTTATACATGTATGAAATTGTCAGACAACACAATTAATTTTAAACATAGCTGAAAATACAACAAGTAACTTGACGATACTAGAAATATGAATTAGGAAAATATTTTTTATCTACTAAAACTGACTCAAGGGGAAGGAAAGGCCAAACAGTTGTGTATCCATTACAGAAGGGCTCTGTGTGCTGGTACCAGCCTGTAATCTCAACTCAGGAGGTTAAGGACCCCTGAATCATACAGTGAGTTTCCCACCGCAGCCTGGTCTACGTTAGCAACACCTTGAATCAAAAAGGAAAAATAAATAAATAAATAAATTCAATTAGAAATCAGAAAACTCACAAAGTAAATTCTTAGCCCAGGTGGCATCATTGGCAAACTCTCCTACAAATTCAAAGATAATTTTACGATAACATTTTAGGAAGGCAGGAGAAGGGTCCTGGAACTTTCTTTGGATAAGTCTCCTGATGCTGCTGTAACAAGTTTCCATCAACTATTTTTCTGAGATAGGGTTTCCCCATGCAATTCTGGCTCACCTAGAACTCACTCTATAGACCAGGCTGGCCTCAAACTCACAGAGATCTGCCTTGTCTGCCTCCTGAGTGTCCATAATCTATTTTAAAATAATAGAAGTTTCCTGTACCTTGGTTCTGGGGGCTGGAAGCTCATGCTGTGACACCAGCAGCCCCTCTTTCTGTGGGGTCTAGGAGGAACCTTTGCCCGTCCCTTCTGGCATCCTGTGGCCGGCACGGTCAATCCTGCCTTGGAAGTGTTACTCACTTCCGTTTTTGTCTTCACGTGCATTCTTCCCAGCAGGTCCACAGTGAAGTCTCTGATCTTAGGTAGCTTCTCATTACCCAGTATTACATATTTTCCTTTTAGAAGAGATTCGTTATTTTATGTATATGAGTAAAGTTTTGCCAGCATGTATGCCTAGCCATGCCAGCAGAGGCCAAGGAAGGCATCCGATCCTCTAGAACTGGAGTTAGAGATGGTGATGAGCTGCCATGTGGCTGCTGAGAACCAAATCCAGATCCTCTTGAGGAGCAGCCAGTGCTCTTAACAGTTGAGCCATCCCTCCAGCCCCTGTATCACCTCTTCTGAACTTGAAGGGTTCTACAAAGGCTCTGCTTCCAAGTCAGATGATATTCAGATACTCTGTGGACACAGCAGTGCAATACCTGTCTCAGTTTCTGCTGATGCTAGCCTGAGCTTAAACTAGTACCTGACCAGGGCAGTGTGAGCAATCAAAAGGATAGACCAACCCTGATCTTGCTGTTCTCCAAACAGGACCTCCTGTTATGTAAAAGGTGTGACAACCACTCTTGTCTTAGAAGTATGAATCCTGGGACACTCCGTCAGTGTTATTTATCCCAGTAGAAGATTAAAAAGGATAATGATATGATTACTTCAAGAGATGCAGGGGAAATTATATTCAATAGCGAACATAAAGATAAAAATTCTTAGTGAGCTAGAGTTGAAGATAGCCATGTTTACAAGACCTACAGTAAAGAAAGAAATGATGAGTAGAAAGCTCTCCTTGTGGGAGGAAGAGAAGTCTGAGCTCTACTCATTTGGACTTAGACCCTTTGACAGCCTACTAAACTAGAAAAGTAAACCAACAGTGTAAAGGTTGTAAAGGAAGATTAAAAAACAAACAAACAAAAAAACACCCCATTATCAAAAGATATGGTAATGTTCACAGGAATAGCAAAATCATTCATCAGAAATTCATTGTAATTAAGAAGGGAATCTAATAAAACTTCTAGACATTAAACCAGTATCCAAAATTAAAGTTTTCCCCAAGAATTGAAATCACTTTACCCTTACCTTTGGTTTCTGTGAAGCTCTGTGACCACATTGCTAACTATGTGTGATGAAAAGACTCCAGAGACACGGGCTTTGTAACCTGACTGCCTGGGTTTGGATCTCTATTTCACGAGTAATTGTAATTTAATTTAATTTCTGTGTCTTGGCCAATCAGTTAATACCCCAAAACTTTAAATTTCTTACTGGTAACGCAGGGGATCATGCTATATAAACAAGTTGGTAGGAAACGTGAAGGAGACGGCAGGTGGGGCCATGCAGCTCCAGCCCGGGGTGTTCACAACATGGGGATGAGCAGTGGGTAGAAAGGAGGGAAAAGAAAGAAGACATAATTATGGTTGCCCAGAGTCCAGGGAAGACGCTACGTCCAGCATGGGATATCTGAGGGGGAAAAAAAAATCTACGTACACTATGCTCTTAGGTCTGTTAACTTTATTCCTCTAAGACAAAAGTCTATCTATACAGCTACAGCTCCATCAGGCATTCAGGGCAGGAATAAATCTAGATACACCAAGCTCTTTGTCCATCTACTTTATTTCTTTGGGATGAAATCCTGTCTCCATAGCTTCAGTTCCATCCTGACACTGAGTTCTTCTCTGTCCCCTCATTTACTGCCATAGTTTCAGCTCCTTCCTGACACTCAGTTCCTCTTTGTCCCCTCTTTTACTGTCCTCTCATAGTCCTGCTAACAACTAAGCTCTTATGCTTCCAGCCCCATCTTCATCCTCTGTTTCTTCGCCCTCCATCTCTGCTTGCTCTGTACTCCTGGCTCTGTTGAACTCTATAAGAGTTCTGCCTTGCCATCTACAAAACCTCTGTGTTCTTCCCTTCTCCCTGGTCATGCCGTTCTGTCCACCTCTACAGAAAATGCCTGTTCCTTCTTCCCCAGGCTGTGCAGTTTTCTGCCTCCTCAGGAATGTTGCTCCACCCTACCTTCCACCTTGATATGTAAAAACCTCTTTTGTTCTCAGTCAGTTGCTCTGGAGAGCCACTAGGCCTCAAGGCAAGGGGATGGTCTGAGCTTCATTTGCACAAGAAAGCTATGCATCTACCACCTGCTTGGCTTTGCCTATATGACCTTATCCAAATACTGGCCCAAGCAGGAAGTTCACACACACACATTCTATGGGAATTGTGAGCACAAGAAATTCATAACAAGGCACAGCTGAATATTAAGCAATGTATCACCAAATAGTCCATGCTAGATGGCTTCCCACTTGACTGACCCTTGGCCTGGTCAAGGTAGAGCTTTGATACACAGCTGGACTCCTGATAACATATTCTTGTGGCTTGCCACACATAATACATTGAACACAAAATTATTATTTTTAGTTTTAATTTTTTTGCAGTCCTGTGTACTAAACACCAGACTTTTTGCATGCTATTCCAGCACTCTGCAACTGAGCTCTGCTCTCAGCCCTGAAGCGATTCATTTTTAAGTTTATACTAAGCTTACTGATGTCATAAAATAGATGATGGCCCGTGGAAGTAGTAGGAATTACCTACACTGTCATGTGAAGACAAAAAAAAAAAAAAAAAAAGGTTTAACAGTGTGTTCTCTGTATTAGAAAGACACACTGAAATCTCTGAAGACATGCAAGTCACTTAAGATAGCCATTGAGACCAGAGGGTAAATAGCATGGTCTGGCACAAATCCTTTTACATGTTTGTGGGAGGACTAAAAATCCAGCCCTCTCAAGCTTCATCTCCATGTGATGATGTTTAGGTGATCCTTCTTTTTTTGTTGTTGTTTTTTGTTTTTGTACAGGTTTTAAATTTTCATAATTCCTGTATCATTTTTATAATCCAGAAAGACAAGCTATGTTAATTTTTATTACTCATAAGAAATCTATCAGGGACTGGAGAGATGGCTCAGTGTCTAAGAGCACTGGCTGGTCTTGCAGAGGGTGGGATGGCCATGTAGCCCTCTGTAACTCCAGTTCCTGGGAATCCAAGGCCCTCTTCTGGCCTTTACAGGTACTGCAGGCATGTGGTACACAGACACAAAATGCAGGTGAAATCCCCATACCCCTAAAATAAAATTAAGTAAGTCATTTAAAAATGCTTTCAGGAGACCAGGACTTATCCTGGGTATACAAACTGGATTTTTAGAGCCCATTCTTTATGGTGCAATGCCTTACTCAGACTTGATGCAGTGGGGAGGGGCTAGGTCCCTACCTGGTGTGCCAGACTGCTTTGACTACCCAAGGGAGGCCTTACCCTCTATGAGGAGGGAATGGGGTAGAATAGGGGTAGGTGGAGGGAAGCAGGAGAAGGGGAAGAGGGGGAACAGGGATTGGTCTGTAAATAAAAAATTATAAAAAAAATGCTTTCAGGAAATATATAGAAACTAAGTTGGTTACGGACATAACTTGTAAATAGTCTGCATTACTATGGCATTTTACACTGTAATGGCTTTTGCTCTTAGCGAAGAAAGGGTGACATTCTTAAGAACTAGGTTGGTGAAGTGCAGCTGGTCCTGACTTTCAAAATGATAGACTTAGTAAAGAACTACTTCTTTTTTCTGAGCTCTTAAATTTCCCCAAAGTTGAAGCTGCTCACTACCCAATGGGAACACAGAATTTGGAAGGTGATATGGTTCCTGGTAAAGATTTGATTTTTTTTTTTTCTCCCATTTCCTTCTGTCTATAGTCTGAGGCTGAAGTGCCTCTCAGCCCCAAGGCATCTGAGCCTTCTAAGACTGCTGTGTCCCCTGGTGTTCATGACAAAGACCCAGTCCTTCTGAACCATCTCCTCTTGTCCCTCTGTCTTCTTTAGGTGCAGATATCCATAGCTTCAGCTCTCCCTCCCCTAGCCTCAGATTGGGAGACACGGTAGATGAATTACAGAGATACCAGAAGCCAGTAGTGGCTGCTATCCAAGGTGTGGCTCTTGGAGGAGGACTAGAGCTGGCCCTGGGCTGTCACTATCGGATTGCCAATGCAGAGGTAAGAGACTCCTAGGGATGGGCTTGGGGTGGGGTTTGTCTTCAGTGCAAACTCTAAAGGTGGGCCAGGCCTGGGGCTGATGGCTTTGAACTGCTGGCTTACTGGTGACGGTCCTGTGCCATCTTGGGTGCTGGTGCTCAAACCGTTTGATTCCCACCTCCCTCTTCCACAGTGTTCCCTGAGCCCTAGGTTCCAGCGTTCTTTTGTAGATGTTCCATTGGGGCTGGGCTCCACAACTCTGCATTTCGATTGGTTGTGATTTTCTGTAGTGGTCTTTATCTGTTACAGTGATGGGGGGTGAGGAGTGCACTGTGGGTATAAGGACAAATATTTACAATGTAGTTAGGAATTGGGCTGTTTAGTAAAGCGGTGGTCGTAGGTTCCCTCCGAGATCTCTGACTTCACTAGCCCTGGGTAGCTGGCTAGGTTTCCAGTACCAGAGATGACTTCGCTTTTGTTGAGCAGGTCTTAAGTCCAACTCGAGAGCTGTTGGTTACCATGCAGATGGAGGTGCCGCTACTGCATCCATGATACTTGTTACGGTTCATGAGCATCATGACTCGATTGTTGGTTGCTTCCCTCCTTTGGAAGCTGGTGCTGCCATGTAAACTAGTCCTCAGGAAAGAGGCTTTTGGGTCAACTCCAGCCTCACAGTCTCTGGGTCCTGTTTTTGAAGTGCCTGGTATCTTCAGCAATAGGGACCTTCCCCTCCACCTCTGGGAGGCAACCAAAGATAACAACAATATTCTGTAGCGTTTTGGGAGTCTCTTGGACAATCCTGACCAACAACTCGAACAGAGACTTCTCATGTCTGGTTTTGGGGTTTCTGTTAAATTGTCTGTGACTCTTGTGGGTAGCATTGTCAGCCCAGATGGGAAAATACCGTTTAAACTATATATGTACACATAGATACAGATTCATATGTGTTATGTGTAATTTTTGGCAGAGAGATAATAGTATGATGCCTTATGACTTTTTCAGACATCTGTGTATGTGCATGTATGTGTATGTTGGCATTTGGCCTGCATGTGTGTCTGCGTGAAGGAGTCAGATCCACAGGAACTGGAGTTGCAGACAGTTGTGAGCTGCCCTGGGAACTGAACCCAGGTCCTTTGGAAGAGCAGCCAGTGCTCTTAACTGCTGAGTCCCCTTTTCAGACATCTTTACTATTAGTTTAGCCTTCTCTCCTTTTATTCTGCTTTTTATCTCCTTCCCCCTTCCTAATTAAAATTCCCCCCGGTTTTTCCTATGTCCCCCGTCAAATCACTTGTACCTCAATGTTCTCTTCTCTACTGAAAAATAGGGAACACTTCATGAACATGTGTGTCGTCCTTGGCAGCTCCCACGCTAATCATCTCTGTATTGTTCCAGTTCGGGCGTGTGTGCTGCCAAAGTGAGCACCTGCCTTTTTATTGTATTCATCCTGGCGGGCATCACTTGTGTTTCATTGTGGCTCACGTCTACATCCCCAGTGGTGGATGATACTGAGTGCCATTTACCACTTGTGTCCTCTCTTTGGGGGATTGTTTATTCAGATAATCGGCCCATTATTAGGTGGTTGTTCTTTTCTTGTTAGGTTGTGAATGTTCTTTGTAGAGTGGAGATACGGGAAGTTCTGTATCATTCTCTCCCTCCTCTGGATTTTGTCTTTATGTTCTGACGCTTGCAGGGACCTGAAAACTGCAGACTACTTCATTATCTGAAAGAGGTACTTGTAGAGTCAAAAGAAAGAAATGTGCCCAAGCGAGGATGTGTGCAAACTGCCAAGCACTGTTCACGTTATTAAAGGAGACAGCAGACACTGTGTGCCCTCCAGAGACAGCTGCTGATTTCAGGGAAGCTGTTTCTTATGGTGTAGAAAGTCCTGGGCACACTAAAATCTCATACATTGTCTCACCATGGTGGCCTTTCTGCCTTTAATGTCATGTAGGCTCGTGTTGGCTTTCCAGAAGTCACACTGGGAATTCTTCCTGGTGCCAGAGGAACCCAGCTTCTCCCCAGACTCATTGGAGTTCCTATTGCTCTCGACTTAATTACCTCAGGTTAGTAGAAACCTCAGCTATGATTTGGATCAATGTGAAGAACGAGACCAGCATCTAAAAAGTCTGGTCTTGGTCACTTACTGCCCACACAGGTTCTAAGGAGGCTATTTTAATTTCTCTGACTCTAAATTTTATCGTCTGTAAAATAGAAACAATGATTTTCCTGAGCACTTCCTAAATGTTTCCACGAAGAACCCATGTGAGAGCCTTCTAAAGAAAAGTACATGCACAGGGCCCCTCTGTTTGGGGGTCATGTTGTAGTCTGTGTTATTCATAGACTACATATTCATGCAGGAACCATAATAATCAGACCTGGTTTAGAAAGTTGAATGTCTGGGACTGTGGTGTAGCTCAGTTGGTAGGGTGCTTGTCCAGCATGTGTGAACCTGAGTTGGTTCCTTGGCACTGGATAAAACCAGGTATGGTGATTGGTGACTATTATCTAGCACTCAGGAGATAGAAGCAGGGAGATGCGGCTCATCTTCAGCCATATAGTGTGTTCAGGGCCAGTAGAATGGGAGAGAGGGAGGGAGGGAGGCAGGCAGGCAGAATATTCAAAAGAATTAAAACTAGTATTTTCAAGTTTAGGTACCAATGATTGAATTATTCATTTTCAAGGTATTAAGATGATAGTTTAAATGAAAGTGTTTCTTTTTGAGTGGGGAATATGAGCCAAACACTTTACTTTCAGTTGAGGTGAGGCTGGAAGACAGGACATGTACAAGTATTTACTCCAAACAAGTGTGGTTAATCATAAGCCTGTGGGCAGTCTTCCCAGTAGGACAGTAGCAGTACCCACCAGAGGGTGACGTAAAGATTGTGTAGGTTACCACAGTGAGCTTGACGTGGCACGAACTCCCTGTCCCTTAGCTCTAGCCTGATGTTGCTGTTTCTCTCTTTTCTAAGTAAGACTCAGAATGAAAAGTTGTGTTAGCGTGTCATGAATTGGTCATCGTTTTAAAATTATTTCATTCAGAAACCTTCCTAAGGTTCTTGGCTTTAATTTCCATTACAGCAAACATTGACAGATACCACCTACATAGATAGTAGCCTTTTGGAGTCCTTCACAATTTCTAAGAATGTAAAGGAATGAAAAATGTTTAGAGCCGATAATAGAGATCCATATGCTCTGATTAGAAAACATAGAACCAATAGTCTATATGAACTAAAAAAGCTTTGCTCTTTTAAATGTGAAAGGAAAATTAGAAAAACTAGATGTATGGAATTGAAATTCACTCAATCAGGTTACACATTGTTTAATGACAAATATATTCAAAAGAACGTAAAGTATTTGGAGTGATTTCGATTTCTTCGGAGGATGCTTGTAATTCCACATTCTGCAGAAATTCAAAGCACATGAGACAGGTTAGTTCTTCAGCAAAAGACAAAACAGAAGGAGAAGCTCAAAAGAAATAACCACGGTGGGAACTGAGTTTGCAAGCCCTGAGGTGTGCAGAAGTTAGCCTGTGAGGAAATTCATCAGGAAGGCAAGAGCACCTTGAGAAAAAAACAGGAAGGACAAAGAGAAGTGAAGGGAACTCGCGTTGGTCTTTGCCCACAGCACTCATTCACAAGATGCCGCGCTTTCAAATGCTGAGATTGACAAGGTTTTTTTTTTTTTTTTTTTGGTTTTTTGAGACAGGGTTTCTCTGTTTAGCTTTGCGCCTTACCTCGAACTCACTTGGTAGCCCAGGCTGGCCTCGAACTCACAGAGATCCGCCTGGCTCTGCCTCCCGAGTGCTGGGCGTAGCAAAGGCCCCTGTAAATCAGCAGGCAAGCTGGCACAGGAATCACACACCTGTCCTCTTGAGTGGACAGTGTGATTTGGTGGCCCGGGTTGGCTTTAAAATGACATCTCAGGAAGCTTCCGTGAAGACATCAAAATGTTAAGTTTGAGAAAAATTCTTGGAGAAATTTGGGAGGACACATGCCAGAGTTAGCCGTGTGAGAGGCGCTCTCTGCTCCAGTCGCTTTGGGGTCCCCTGCAGCTCATCATCCAGCACCTTTGGGTTACAGCCTGCTAGACAGAGGTCCCATGTACACCGCCCAGGAGAGGACAAAGCCACAGGGGAGGCTTTGAGTTCAGCTCGCAGGGCCTTGTGTTTACATTAGTTGTTTGGAGCAGAACTGGGCCCTTGTGAAGGCGCTGGTAACTGAAAATGCCCCCAGGATATTCTGAGACTCAAGAGCTTGGCAACCGCCAGCCCCTCCCACGGGCAGCTCACACTCCCGTACCTTGTTGCCCCAGAGATTTCTGTAGTGCCCAGATTTCATTTTCTATGCCTTGGTCTTTCTGCTCTGCCTAAGCAGGTTCACGTACACTCACTCACCCAAGTGTCCTTATACAGAGGACACTTGACACCATTCGCCTGCCCTACACTCCTCACTGGATGAGGAGGTCTGGAAGGCTATTGATGAAGCAGTTGCCGAGGAACCCTCCCTCAGCAGAGCATTGATGTTCTCACCAAGCTTGAGGTCAGGGGCCACACTTGACTGCCAGGGCATTGAAGGAGCAGTCCTCTAAGTGTGTCTGCTGCCTTCTCAGCCTCCGAGACAGGAAGCAGGGCTGCGAAGCTTGCCCTGCAGAGAGTCCACAACATAAGGCAGGGTCAAAAGAGACAAAACTCTGTCCGATTTCTCCTATGTAATTGTCACTGTACTTTGTGGAATGCCAGCTTAATCAACACGGTCTCTCTGTTCAGCCAACTAGCTCTGTATTCGGGGACTGTTGATCAGTACTTTCCTGCTATGTGGTAGGTACAAAGTAGATAGCCCTGTCTGTCTGCTGCTACTGCTTCTATCACAAGCCAAAACTCAGCCAGTTCGCATACCTCCAGAGAGATTTACAGGGATCTCTACCTCTGTAAGCATCTAGAGGTAAACTTTTCATTTATCTAATATTCAGAATTACTATGGTAAGCATAATTACCTCCATTTATCAGGGATGGAAAAAACAAAATATCAACTACAGTGGTCAGACTGGTCTTACGCATTTTTCTTGCTAATTGGTATATACAGGAGTGGCCACCTTCACCGCTAGAGAGAACAATGCCCAGGTTTGTCCTCACGTTGGTCTTTAGCTTATTTTATTTCCTTTTGTTTCAGGAAGACATATTCTAGCAGGTGAAGCGCTCAAGCTTGGCATTCTGGATGCAGTTGTGAAGTCAGACCCAGTTGAAGAAGCAATCAAATTTGCTCAGAAGATTATAGGTAAACAATATTTTTAAAAAATAGCACAAGATTAGGAATAAATCAAATGTGCTTTCTAATGAGGAACTCCCTAAATATCTAATGGGGCATCAATGGAGTAGAATGTAGCCAAGCTTTAATGCTACATTGATCTGTTGTCTGTTGTATTAGGTAATGAAAAGAACATAAAAGATCCATAGTCTGTTGTATTAGGTAATGAAAAGAACATTGTTTTAAGTGTAACAAAAAAGCAGGGTGTGAGTGGAGAGAAGGTGTATATGCTGAGAGTGGGCTAGCGTGCTGCTGTCTGTGCCTAAAGTCTTCCAGAAGCAGTCACAGGAAGTGAAGTGACTGCTTCTGGGAGTGGAACCAGACATTGCTGAAGTTTTAAGGACATGGTTTATAGTTTGTTCTGCTGAACCTGGAGATGTCATACTCTGAGTGTTCTTCTGGTTGAAAAATAGAATTAAGTTGAAACAAGGAACAAACATGTAGCTGGGTCACTAGAGGACAGAGCCTGCAAGGCCTTCAGAGAGTTCATGGCCTCCGGAGTTTCTCCGGAGTTTGGACATGTGAGTTCTGTCCCGGCTGGACTTGTGGACCAGTGGTGTTCCTTCAGATGTCCCTTTAGTACTCTCCTACAGAATTGTTTTGGCTTTTTAAATTTTATTTTTGTGCCGGGCGGTGGTGGCGCAAGCCTTTAATCCCAGCACTCGGGAGGCAGAGCCAGGCGGATCTCTGTGAGTTCAAGGCCAGCCTGGGCTACCAAGTGAGTTCCAGGAAAGGCACAAAGCTACACAGAGAAACCCTGTCTCGAAAAACCAAAAAAAAAAAAAAAAAAAAAAA
This sequence comes from Peromyscus eremicus, assembly GCF_949786415.1. NCBI lineage: Eukaryota > Metazoa > Chordata > Mammalia > Rodentia > Cricetidae > Peromyscus > Peromyscus eremicus. The sequence goes on along the minus strand of NW_026734854.1, from coordinate 207,025 downwards.
AAAAAAAAAAAAAAAATTATGTTTGGTTGGTTGGTTTTGGTTTTTTTGTTTGTTTGCTTATTTTATTTTATTTATTTTTTTATTTAAAACTGTGCCTTTAAGCTAGGAAAAAATAAAACTGGGGCTAGTGACAACTCTGGGACACGAGTGGAAACCCAGAGCCCAATTCCCAAAAGCCTTCCTGCCAGAAGTCACAATAGAAACAAAATCCATTGGATAGCTTCTGTGGGAAGTTTATGGAGGCCACATGCTCTCACTGAGCAAGAAGAAGCTAGAAATTGTTAAGAAAATACTTACGGGGATTGCTGGGCTCCAGGCAGAATGGAGTGTGTGCCAGTCTCTGCTTGGCGACAGAGAAAGCTCGGGGTCATTCCCAGACATTCCTGTGAAAGCTCGTTGGCTGCCTCTCCAGTGACCATTTTTCACCCCGAAGTCTTTTCTGTGGTCCAGCTAGCTGGGTTTTTAGTGTAGAGGCGGCACTCACACTACAAAAGTGAGGTACTGATGGGAGAATACCCCTGACTCCTAGAGGGCGTTCTCTCTGTGTGGGAGCACTTCCCTCTATGCTCTGCCTCCCAGGCTGCTGCCACAGCCCCGTGCTCCCAGGAGGGCTACTTGGCTCGTGAGCACTCACTCACACAGTCTGCTTGTAGAGAGCACCCCGGGCCATTCTTGGAATCAAGTTCATGCTATGGATTTCAGTTTGTACCAGCCTCAGTTTCTATGGGAAGTCTGTCCTTACCTGGTTTCCCTGGATTCTGCTCTGAGAATTGAGTTACTTCAAACAGGGTAAGGACCAAGGTCTACTACACTTACACTATGGTCCGGCGGTGTTTATTCCTTTCAGCTTTTAAAGTTATTTCTAAACATTAAATTCAAAAGTTTACAAAACAAAATGATGGCTGGTCTCAGCAACCTTACATAGTTTGTCCACTTGGTGGCACCCCAAATTTGAGGCATTGTCTGCTTTAATACTTAAGTTGCCTGTGGCTCTGGCTATGATCAGCTAAATGTGACTCACTCTTTTACATTTTCGTCATGAAGAGAGGATGGAGATGAGTAAACTAGCTTGTTATGTACTAATATTTCAGTGGTGAGGATCTGTGAAACCATGGGTTTGATTCCAATTCCAAAAAGGAAAAAAAGTCCATAAAAATTTACATCTATTTTATATCTATAGCTACTTAGAATTCATACGAGTAGATACAAAAATTGTAAGGAGATAATAATGACAAATGAAAAAAAAAAGCTTTTCACAAAAGTTGCTATCCGGTTTTTGTTTTTACTGTGGTGTGGTTTTCTGTTTGTCTGCTTGTTGGTTTGGGGTTGTTTGTGTGGAGAGGCTCATAGGGAATGGAACTCTGGGCTTTGCACATATGTGACAGAGATACGTCACCAGTCATTGTTTTATTTATTTTTTTTTTCTAGCTTAGGATATGCTAGTTTTCCCAGATACTTCTAATTTTGGGATGTGTTTGCATGTTGTTCAGCTTTATGTATTTCTTCGTTGTATGGATCATAATTGACTCTGTTGACAATTCTCCATTTAAGTAGTAATCTAGATGAAGAACAGTTAGAATGTTCCCTGAGCTTCTCTGATGTTCGTTTATGCACAGCGAAATTCACTCATTTAAGCCTAGAGTTTGGTGAGTGTTGGTAATAGTTGTGTGATTACTGTAAAATGGCCTCTGGCCGGACGTCAGGGGATAATGATGGCCACGTGGAGCACGACAGCTCTTCTTTGGATTTTCATGTCTCTAAAGGGCTCCACAAAGTTAGTTGGCTTCTGGCCATATTCTGAGAAAGCAAAGGCCGTGCTGGTTGGAATCTCAGTGTTTGGTCCTTGCTCCAAGCACATCCACTATGTCTGTTTTGGGCTCCAGTGAATAGAATCCCATGGAAAATGCTAGAACTTTTACATTGCTGTGGAGGTTTTGGTTTTTTGTTTCTTGTTTGTTTGTTTGACCTGAGCACAGCTGTTTGAAATCTTACTATTTCAGGCTGGGGATGATAGGATGCTTACCTAACATGTAGGGGTCCCCGGCTTCAGTCCCAGCCCCCATAAAGCTGTGGGTGTTAGCACACTCCTGTAATCCTAGCTCTCTGGGTGGAGGCAGGAGGGTAGCAGGCTGTTCTTGGCCATGTAAGATCCAGTCTCCCTGTTGAAGATAGATCTACTAGGGGAACAATAGAAAAGCTGGGTAGCAATGAACGCCTAAGAATATCTTGCTATTTGTGATTTATTATCTCACAAAACACACCAGTTAGCGATGCCTACTTTCCATTTTATTTGAGGTCTTACTGTAACATGAATCTTAAAAGGTCTTATAATAAAAAACCCAGAGCCAGATATTGGCGTGAGAGCTGAAAGATCAGAGAAGCAGAACATCCAGCCACTAGCTTACCTCTACAAAATCCTCAGCCTCAAGAGAATGAGTTCCTGTTTCCTCACGCCTTATATACCTTTCTGTATCCTGCCATATTACTTCCTGGGATTAAAGGCGTAGGTTACCACTGCCTGCTTCTGTTTCTCTCATGTAGCCCAGTGTGGCCTTGAACTCACAGAGATCCAGACGGATCTCTGCCTCCCGAGTGATAGGAGTAAAAGTATGTGCCACCACTGCCTGACCTCTATGTCTAATTTTGTGGCTAGCTCTGTCCTCTGGTCCCCAGGTAGGCTTTATTGGGGTACACAATACATCATCACACTTACACTTCTTTTTATGTGTCTCTGCTTCCTCTCTCATTTGCTTTTAAATGCAGCTATTAGTATGTAGTCATTTGACAAAACAAAATTGGTGGATTGACTTGATGGTCAGGTTCATAAACAACCAACACCTCATTAAATGTGTTTTTATACGTGTGTGGGAGTTTACTTCTCCATCTTTACTATGTCGGGATTTTCTATCACATAGCCTGCAGCCTATTGCCACATCCACTACTCAAATGTTGAATTGAAAAGCCAAAAAAGAAAAGATGTGAAGCTTTCATTTTTCCCCTCCCATGAGTGAGGAGAATGGTTCACATTATAGTCAGTATTTTGGAGCAAGTGATGATCCGGAGGGAGTTGAGGAGCTGTTGTGCCCACCGTGTGCATTTTCTCTGTAAACCTAACACTGAGTCCTGGAGAGTTGACTATGGAAGTTCATTAAACAGCTTCATACAAACCCTTCCAGACCTCGGAGACACAAGAGATAGGGCAGAGCCACATAGAACTAACTCCTTAACTCTCCTGAGGAAGGGAGGGCTTGTAAAATGCCATGTATTTCCACTTGCCTGTGACTAGCAGAGGCCTGGCAAACCCACAGGTGAGAACTCCTGGTCCCCACCACATGTTGCTGGTGTGAAGCTGGGCACAGGGAGCATCCATCTGGGAGTCCCAGCTCAGGAACGATGCTCTAGGGAGTTGGTTCATTTGTGGGTTTGGGTTTTTTCTTTTAAGATTTTATCTTATATTTTATATTATGTGTATATCTCTGTGGGTTTGTGCACATGAGAGCAGTGCCTTCAGAGGCCAAAGAGGCCATCAGATCCCCTGGAACTGGAGTTACAGTGGTTGTGAGTCACCCTACACAGGTGCTGGGAGCGAAACTCTGGTCCTCTGGAAGAGAGAGCAGCAAGCACTCCTAACCGCTGAGCCATTTAACCACGGAGCCGTTCCTGCAGCCTCTGGTTTTGTTTTGGAGGTAGAGTCTCTAGGCCAATGCTCGATCTTCCTGTCTCATTGTCTCAAGTTCTGGGATGTTAGGCATACACCACCATCCCTCTAACGCTCTGTTCTTGTCTATGTAATGAGCTCAGGCCCTTTGCCCTGGATGTTTGGTCCGTTTTTAACAGTGCTGTTTCTGTCCAAAGACTTTTGTTTCTGTTAATTTGGATATTGTGGCTTTTAAGAATTCTTAATGCTTTCCTTAGTCTTTCTCTTCATTTTACCATTTGCTCTTTGTAAATTATTTTTACTTTGAGAGTGAATATATGTATGGCCATGTTTCTAAAGAATGGAGTGACCCATTCCTACACAGGAGGCCTCCTCTTGACGTGCCCTGCGCTCGTGAGTGGCCTTCCTGAAGTTGATGATGCACAGATGATCTGTCAGTCATTTGTGGAGCCTCTAACGTGGGTGTAGCACACTGGGTCAGGGTAAGAAGAAAGTAGTCATTTGTGTCTAAGGAAACAATTTATGTAAGCATGGGCTGTCTGTAGCCAGACTGACAGTCTCTTCCTGCCAGATTGGCAGAAGGGTGTAGGTGAGATTGTGTCCTTCTGAAGGATGACCCACTTGCTTTGTCAAACTTGTGGGCAGAGCCTAGGGTAGAAGGGAGTGATTTCATTCCCGCCTTCCTATTCTCCCCAGCAGCTGATGATGAGCTGGCCAGCCTTGCCCCGCCCCCCATCAGTGCCCGCTCACTGTGTAGGTGCTGTGTTTCTCCTCAGTGTCCTGAGGGACCTGCCAGAAACCGCAGCTGTCCTCCAGAAGTAACTCCCAGGGCTCAGATCTGCTCAGGACCTCCGTGAGAGCGCACATCAAAGTCAAGTGCTAATGGTTTTCAGATTGTCCTGTCCTGTCTATGTCCTTAAACCAGTCCTTAAACTGCATCTGTGATGGGAAATAGCCATTTGAACTTCTTCAACTTTTCAAAGACATCTGGTGTGCTGTGGTGTTGGAAGGCAGTTCTAGTCATGGAAGGAGCAGCAGCAGCTTAAGGATACCTGTCAAGGTCTGCAGTGTCCTGTGTGGGTGAGGCGCAGCCCTGACACCCACCCTCCTTTCTTTTCCACTCCCCACTCCCCCCGCCACATGGGTTCTCTTCCTGTCCCCTCTTCTGTCCTGTCTTCACTGACCACCCATGGATAACGCCAGTTGTAGACTGCCCAGGCCTCGTCTTCCTCAGCCCCCAGCACTGAGGATAAGTGATAACTAAGTGATGGCTACAGCTCCTGGTTCTCCAAAGGAGCGAGGGGAGGAGGAGCCACACACTGCTAAACCCTGTCTACATTCCTGTGCTAAAAAATGCCCTTTACATCCGATAGGTTAGCATTCACTTAAAACCCTCTCACAGCTACGAGTAATTAATATTTGCGTGTTTGAGTCATGGTCTTGCATTCAGCTTTAAGAACCAGGATGAGACTGCAGAAGCCCAAGGACACATGATGCTATCCAGGCCGTTCTCTTGGTCCCTTGGACACTCGTTAGCACACGACTGTCATGCTCTGTGTCCTTCTGTAGTGGACATATGTCATAAGCTCTGGTTGGTTCTCTGTCTAACTCCCTTAGGTGGACATTTGTGCTATAACAGTTCATTCTTGAGATGGCAGCCCTTTTTAGAACACATTATGTGGTATGGCTAATTAATTTGATATATTTTTATCTGATTTTTAAAACCATTTCATTGAATCATTTAATAAAATTACAGAACCATAAGATTCTGGTACCTAACTCAAGGTCACAGAGACGTTCCTTTGTTGTTGTTGTTGTTGTTGTTTTCCTAGAAAATTGTATAGTATTAGGAGTTCAGTAGAATTATAATTCATTTTGAGGTGCATGCTTCACAAGGAACAGAGCTCTTAGTACCTATGTATCCAGTTAGTTATCCCACTGTGTATCCAGGTATTCCACCTGCATATCTAGTTATTCCACCTGCATATCCAGTTATCCAATCTCCTTTTTTGGGGGAAAAAAGACTTTTCTTCCCCCTATCAATTATCTTCCCTCCTGTACTGAAAATCAATGCACTGTATTAGAAGAACTTATCAATGAACTTTCAATTCTCTTCTGTCGCCAGTCATTGCATCCTATTACATTCCTGTCTGTTCATGGCATTTTGAGGGGGTTGTCATTATTAGGAAAGGGATGTGAATAATTTTGAATAGATGATATGAACTACGAACTGTCCTATTTGGACTCACTGACAAATTAATATTTCATCTATTATAAAGTTGTCTTGACCTCAGAATAAAGAGAGAATGAACCTTTCATGCCTGAATTAGTAGCTTAATACTTTAGAACCTGGAAATTTTGCTTTGTGGTCTGCTGTTACTAAGGTAGCAGATTTCAGAATTAGTGTTTCATTAAACGATAATGCACAGTGTCTAGCTGGGTCATTGGAACCATGTACCGTTGTGCAGCTCCTGTGGGGTCCTGTTCCCTCTCTGTTACACTTGCAGTGCTCTAATCTTTGCAGTTTCTTTCAGATAAGCCTCTAGAACCCCGCAGACTCATAAACAAGCCAGTCCCAAGCTTGCCCAACATGGACGGTATTTTCGCGGAAGCCATTGCCAAGGTACAAAAGCAGTTCCCTGGCCACCTGGCTCCAGAGACTTGTGTCCGTTCAGTCCACGCCTCCGTGAAGTACCCCTATGAAGTGGGCATTAAGGAAGAAGAAAAGCTGTTTATGTACCTTCGGGCATCAGGACAGGCCCGAGCCCTGCAGTATGCCTTTTTCGCTGAAAAGTCTGCAAATAAGTGGTCAACTCCCTCAGGAGCCTCTTGGAAAACAGCGTCTGCGCAACCAGTGTCCTCGGTTGGCGTTCTTGGTAAGTACATTCTTCAGACCTGCACATTTCTTTTAATCAATTGAGAATTTCATACATGCGTAAATTATGTTTGGATCAAGTCCCTTCCTCCACCCCCTTCCCTTCAATTCCTCTCTTAGGCTCCCCGACCACTATTTTCTCTCAATTCCATGTGCTCTCTCTTTTTTAAAATCACACAGGTGTCTTAGTGCTGCATGGGTGTGAGGCACGGGTCGCCTCTCGGGAGGGTGGGCTCATCTCCCTCTGCCAACAGCCATCAATGGCCAGTAGCCCTCAGCCGGGGGTGGGACTTCCTGCGTCCCTCCGCTGTATGCTGGATTTCTGTCCACTTGATCTGTCGAAGCTCTTGGGAGTCTGTCAGAGGTGTTTCCAGTTCAGATGCACAAATGCACTGTTGTGTGAAAAAAAAAACAAAACACAGCACATTTCAAATGTCACTCGATTGGGGCTGTTGGATGCTAAATCCTTGGTTGAACTTAGTGCTCACATTAGCTTTTGTTAATTCTCCACATAGTACATGAACCCTCTCCATCCTGTGGATCAGCCCCAGGGACCTTTCAACAGTAGCAGTCCCATCTACACATAGGCTGTAAGAGTGGAGTTTACGTCTGACTCTGTCTGCTCCATCTGCCTTGAATACTTTGGCATAACTATTGAAATTGGGAAGAGTGACTTCTCCAATTTTTTAAAATACTGTTTTGACTCTTCTTGCATTTCTGTATGAATTTTAGAATCTACTGTTAATTTACACAAAAACGTTGAGATACCCCAGAGCTTGCCTTGGTTCTACAGATCAATTTGATATTTCTTCTTAACAATGTTAACTTTTTCCCAGTCTGTGAGCCATGGATGTCCTTCAATTTATTTAGGTCTTCTGTGATGCTTTTTCCCCCCTTTCTCTCCCTTTCGCTTTTCCTTCCTTTCTTCTTTATTTTTTCTTTTCTTGTTTTCAATGTTAAGTCTCAAACTCAGGACCTTGTGCATGCTAGGCAAGTCCTTTAACACCAAGCAACAAGATTTTTTTCAATAGTGTTTCATTAATTTTAATGCAGAAGCCTTCCTTTGTTAAATGCATTCCTTTAAGCGTATTATTTTTTGATGTTATCACAGGTAGAATTATTTTGCTTCTTTTCATACAGATTGTTCATTGCTAATGTGTGGGAATCTATTTGGGGCTGGAGAGATGGCTCAGCAGTTGGGAGTACCTGGTTTGAAAGCACGAACGTCAGAGTTTAGACCCCAGCACCCATGTAACCCCAGCTTCAAGGGGGACAAAGGCAGGAGGGTCACAGGGCTTGCTGGCTTCCAGACGAGGTGACAAGACACAAGTCCCCACCCTCTTAAGAGAGGAGACCCTGTTTCCAGAGGAATAGGCAGTGACAGACGAGGACACCTGTTTCCTTCTGACACCTGCAACATGTACACACAGAGAAAGAAATGTTAAAGAGAACACGGTGGCTTTTATATGCAGGTTTTTATATCCTGGAACTTTACTGGGCTTGTTCGTTAGTTTTAATAGCTTGTGTGTATATATGAATATGAATCCTACTGATTTTTATTTCCTCTGGAGCACTTAGCCATTCATGAACTCTTACTCAATACATTTATGTTCACTGACCAATCCTAATATTCTTTTTTAAATTTTTTAAATTTTTTTGAGACGGGGTTTCTCTGTGTTGTTTTGGTTCCTGTTCTGGAACTCACTTTGTAGACCAGGCTGGCCTCCAACTCACTGAGATCTGCCTGCCTCTGCCTCCCAAGTGCTGGGATTAAAGGTATGTGCCACCACTGCCCGGTGGCCTCCAATCCTAATATTCTTAATCATCTTTGGTGCTAGGGACAGAAGCCAGGGCCTTGTGCATGATCAGCACACACTGTGGTAGTGAGCAGCAGCACTTTGCCCTGTCAATCTTTTAAAATGCCACTTTGCTCCAATGCCTTCTACCAGTGTCCACCTGTTCAGCAAATGATGTTTTCTTTCCTTTGCTCTCAATCCATAGGCTTGGGAACAATGGGCCGAGGCATTGCCATTTCTTTTCTAAGGGCTGGGATCCCCGTGGTTGCTGTAGAGTCGGACCCAAAGCAGCTAGATCTTGCAAAAAAGATGATAACTGACATCTTGGAAAAAGAAGCATCCAAAATGCAGCAGAGTGGCCGGGCTCCAGCAAGACCCAAACTTAGGTTCTCCTCATCCACAAAGGAGCTTTCAAGTGTGGATTTAGTGGTTGAAGCAGTGTTTGAAGATATGAACCTGAAGAAGCAGGTCTTTGCTGAACTGTCCGCTCTGTGCAAGCCAGGAACCTTTCTGTGCACCAATACTTCAGCCCTGGATGTGGATGAGATTGCTTCTTCCACGAATTGCCCTCAGCTGGTGATTGGCACCCACTTCTTCTCCCCAGCTCATATCATGAAGTTATTAGAGGTTATTCCAAGCCGATACTCTTCCCCCACTACCATTGCCACTGTTATGACCTTATCAAAAAAGATTGGAAAGATTGGAGTCGTTGTAGGCAACTGCTATGGATTTGTCGGGAATCGAATGCTGAGTCCCTATTACAACCAGACATATTTCTTGTTGGAGGAAGGCAGTAAGCCAGAGGATGTAGATGGGGTCTTAGAAGAGTTTGGTTTTAAAATGGGACCCTTTAGAGTGTCTGACCTGACAGGACTAGATGTGGGTTGGAGAGTTCGCAAAGGGCAAGGCCTTACTGGACCTTCCTTGCCACCAGGAACTCCTGCCCGTAAGCGGGGCAATAGCAGATACTCCCCACTTGCTGACATGCTCTGTGAATCCGGGCGATTCGGTCAGAAGACCGGTAAGGGCTGGTATCAGTATGACAAACCACTGGGTCGGATTCACAAACCCGATCCCTGGCTTTCCATGTTCCTGTCACAGTATAGAGCAACCCATCACATTGAACCGCGCTCCATCAGCAAGGATGAGATCCTGGAGCGCTGCTTGTATTCCCTTATCAATGAGGCATTCCGCATCTTGGGGGAGGGGATGGCTGCTAGCCCAGAGCACATTGACGTCATCTACTTGCATGGGTACGGGTGGCCAAGGCACACGGGCGGGCCCATGTTCTATGCTGCCTCAGTTGGGTTGCCCACAGTTCTAGAGAAATTGCAGAAATATTACAAACAGAACCCTGATATCCCCCAACTGGAGCCCAGTGACTACCTGCGAAAGCTGGTTGCCCAGGGAAACCCTCCCCTGAAAGAATGGCAAAGTTTGGCAGGACCTCACACCAGTAAACTGTGATTTAGGCTTCTGCATCTTGCCACACATGTTGGCATCTAATCTCTAAAATTTGCTCTGAGGTACAGATGATGATGATGATGATGATGATGATGATGATGATGATGACTGGTCAGCAAAAGCTTCTCTCTCTATCTTTCTACCTCATGATTCTATTGGTCAGATTTTAGGAATGCGTTTCCTATGCCTCTGAATGTATTTCTATCAGAAAAATTCAGTGAATATGTACTTACACTACCAAAAGAGTTCTCTTTTGACTTTTTGCCTTGTATAACAAAAATTTGTACAAAATGCTGATAGTAGAGCTATTCATAATAACCCCAAATTGACAACCCAGATGTGCCTAGCAAATCAACAAGAAGTGGCATATACATGAAATTGACAATTTTCAGCCATGTGAAATAATGGACAAATGTTGTAACACGATGCTGAGTTAGGGCACTGCCCTGAGTAAGAGGAGGCAGGCAGAAAAGGCCACACATAATTTGGATATAGATATGAAATTCCAGAATATACAGATCCGTGGACAGACAGTAGATGAGTGGTCCAAGACTGTAATTGTTAGAAGTTAAAATTACTGCTGATGGATACAGAATATCTTTGGGGGGTGATAAATTTTTCTAAAATTACTCTAGTGGTGGTTCTGTAGTGCTACAAATATACCCAAACACACTAAGTTGAATGGTTCAAATGAACTATGTTGTCTATATATTATATATCTCAATAAAGTTAATAAAATTAACGGCAATAAGGCTTCTCATTATGTAAAGATGTTTTCATAGTATTTTCACCTATTGTAAGCAAAGTCATTGTAGTTTCTGATGGAGAACTCTCAAGTGAATGGAGCATAAATATTCCATTGGAAAACAGCGTGGTGAGGGGTGGTGATGCCAACACAGGAGCATCAGAGGTTCAAGGGCTGGAGTGGGCAACAGGGAGCCCCATCTCAAAGCTCACACAAGCAAGAAACCAAGAGTGTGACTTGCATTGTAAGTCAGTTTGGAAAATTTTAATAAGGATTATTAGCATTTGGGTAATTTGATTGGAATTCAGGGCATTCTAAAAGAATTCAGTGGGAGGCTCAGCAGCCACGTGAGTCTGATACCACGAGTTCAATTTCTGGAACCCACGTAAAGGTGGAAGGAGAGAACCAACTCCACAGAGTTGTCCTCTGACCTGGACACATGTGGGATGCTGTGCACATGCCCCCTCCGTGATGATAAAAAAAAATTAAACCTTATTTTCACCCTACACTAGCCATTCTTCATAGACACCGGAAAAAACGATCTCACAGTTCACATGGCAGCACAGAAGGACAAGGCCAGCCAAAACACTTTGCACAAACAGAATGCTAGGAGGAGAATCACATGCCTGATTACGCTACAGAACCGTAGTAATAAAAATGCCACGGTGCTGGCGCAAACAGGTACAGAGCTCAGTGGAATAGAATCGGGGACCTAGCCGGGCGGTGGTGGCGTACCCTTTAATCCCAGCACTTGGGAGGCAGAGCCAGGCGGATCTCTGTGAGTTCAAGGCCAGCCTGGGCTACCAAGTGAGTTCCAGGAAAGGCTCTAAAACTACACAGAGAAACCCTGTCTCGAAAAACAAAACAAAACAAAAAAAAAAAATCGGGGACCTAAAAGTCCAGCTGCAGCTACTGGTCTTTGACAAAGACAACAAAAAGATACACTGCAGAAGGGACATCTTCAACAAATGATGCTGGGAAACCTGGTCATCAATATGCAGAGGAATGAAAACAGATTTTTTTAATCTCTTATTTTGCACACACACACACACACACACACACACACACACACACACAAACCCTCAACTCCATGCTGGTCAGTGGGGTTCCATGGACACCCAGACATGACAAGCCAGTGCCATTGCTCCCGGTTACCCTCCAGAACTCGACAGTAAGATCCTATTGCTGAAGACACTACACGCTCGAATCAGAACACAGTGAAATCAAGCTGGTGCCGACCTGGAAGCTTCATCCCTACTGGCTAGTTTTCATGGTGCTGGGATGTGCTGTGCCTGTTACTGCAAGATACAAATAATCATCAGCCTCACCCAGCTGTGAACCCAGTGGCACATAACAATGACTGGCCTGACCAGATACATTCACTGATGCAACAGTGGCATGAATATTGGGGTAACCAACCACTTTCTGCATGGATCTAAGACCTGCTCCGTGCAATGGAGCCCATATCTGTCACTGGGAATGGAGCCAAGAACCAGTAGTTAGGTCATAGGCCCTAGGGGGAAACGTATACTATTCTGCTAAATGAAGATAGTATTATATATCTCCTAGTGACTTTATTGCTATAACCATAGGTCAGTGTATCTCACAATCTTCAGAGAAGTTTCTTGCACTGCTTGGCAATTAGCACAGAGACCCCTCCCCACAACTGATCGATATGCAGAGAATTAAAAGACTGTGGAGTGTTCAACCCTAAATGGACATACATGCCACATCCCTCCCTACCAAAGCTCAGGGATTTTCATGGAAGAGGGGGGCAGAAAGAATGTAAGAGGCAGAGGTGGTGGTGATAACTTCAAGGAAACGGTGTTTTCTGGACACAACGGGGCAGTTGCACATATAAGCTCACAATGATTGTGACAGTATGCACAAACGTCACAAAGCTCAAGCCAAATCACAGCATGTGTTGGGCCCCATAAGGCCCGGGCGTGAGGCCCAGTGTAACTTCCTGAGCCTAGCTCGAGTTTGGCAACCTGTCCTGGGACATGACTTCCGCATACAAGTGACTCAGCACTACCCAACCTAGAATCACCTCTGCCTAATAACTGCTGAGATGGCATCATCTCATTGGCCCGCTATCCTCACCTCATCCCCCCCCCCATCACCCCAACCTATATAAGTCCACTCCTGATGCAATAGAGCGAGTTCCTGCTTCGGCAAGACTCCAGGCCCAGTGTGCTGCTCTCTAGTGGACGGGGGAGGTCTGGGCCATCTGACACTCACCATCCTGCTCAGGCCCAGGGAGAGACTGGCTGGACCAGTCCTGCCTCCGTCCTACCTGTCGGTCAGACCAACAAGCATGGAGACCCAACATGGACACAAAATCCCACCAGTAGCCAAGATTCTGGAAGAGGGAGAGTTGTGGAGGTGGAGTTTTCCTGTCTTACAGCTGCTCTCAGTCACTCAGAGGCTTAATATTAATTACAATTGCTCAGCCAATAGCTCAGGCTTGTTACTAACAGGCTTATTATTAATCAGCTCATACATTTTAAGCTAATCCATATTCCTTATTTACGGTCTGCCACGTGGCGGTACCTTTATTAGTATGGCACGTTCATCTCCTGCTCCCTCTGCATCTGGCTGGTGACCCCAGACTCCACCCTTCCTCATCCCATCATTCTCAGTTTGATTTTCCCACCTAATTTTATCCTGTTCAGCTATGGGCCAGTCAACTTCTTTATTAAACCAATCATAGCAACATATATTCACACAGTGTGCAGAGTTGGTTTTCATTAATGGTGTGACACTGAGTAGGTTGACCACACTCCAGGGCAAGCTCCACTTCCAAGAGTAGTTGAGCAACACAAATTGGATTTGGGTTTTTTACAAAAAGAAAAAAAAGACTGGAAGTTGGGTGGATAAGGAGGTGAGAGTTGAGAGGAATTGAGGGAGAGAGGGTGAATATGGTCAAATTACATTGTGTGGAATTCTCAAAGAATTAATCAAAAGCTTATTGGTTTTTTTTTTTAATCTCAACTCTAAATGGATAGAGGACCTCCATGTAAGACCTAATACTCTGAAAAAGTAGGACACATACTTCCAGTGACAGGCACAGGTAAGGACTTTCTGACTAAGACTCAGGGAATCAGACCAACAGTCAGCAACTGGGACCTCATGACATCTGTACAGTAAAGGAACTGTGAAGCCAGTGAATGGGCAGCACACACAGTGTGAGAAAGTCTTTGCCAGCTATACACTGAAGAGGATGAGTGTCTAGACTATATAAAGAACTCAGGAGTAAATGTTAAGAAAATAAACAACCCAATTTAAATACTGGCTGTGGAACTGGACAGGAAATTCTCAAAAGAAGAAATAGAAATGACTAAGAAACACTTGAATAGCTAGGAAGCCATCAGGGAAATGCAAATTAAAACTATGTTAAGACTCCACCTCACCCAGTCAGCATGACCATCATCAGTAATACAGATGATAACAAATGCTGCTGTAGCTATGGAGACAGGGAGACCTTGCTACACCAGTCTGGTGCTGCAGTCCCAGGGAAGTTCTAGAGAACTGCTGGTCTTCAGTCTATGTTTGGATCCTGAAGAAGTATGTTCTAATATCAGGGAAAGGATACCTCAGCAGCAGTATAGATGGACTTACCAGCAAGAGTAAGAGCAAGCAGGCAAAAACTTCCTTCTTCCATGTCTTTTATGTGGTCCAGAAGGTGTGTTCCAGATTTAGGATGGGTCATCACATTAACATAATCTAATCAAGAAAACCCTTACAGATGTGCTCTGAAGCTTGCGTTGTAGTTTATTCTAGATGTAGTCAAGTCGACAACCAAGGTCAGCATCGCACTTCCCCATCCTAAATCCTCCCAATCAGAGCTCTACAGACATAATGGACCTGTCATGGTTATTCATATTTTACAGAGCTCTGTGACTCTTACAATTAAACCCTAGATTCGATTCCTCTGCTTTTGACTACAGGAGGTTCTTACATAAAGCTCAGTAGATCCTCCGGTATTCACAGCACATATTACCTTAGTTATTAATCACCTACACACCCTTTGCTATATTTCTCTGGTACAGTAGTTGCCCCCAGCAATAGCCAGCTGCCTGCATTTAACTACGGCTTCCTGTGACCTCAGATGCCTCATTATTCTCTAACTGTATCTCATCCTAACTTCTCCACTGGCAAAAGTTTCCACTTTTGCAGCTTCAGCACTCCAGGGACTAAGAATACTCCTGCAGCTAGTGATCTGGTTCCAAATGGCCATCTTAGAACCCGTCTACCCAGCCAGATCCCTCACGGTTCTCCAGGGTCTAGCCCAGTCAGTCTGCCTGCCCCTCCTCTCCATACTTCCGGAGGCCCCAGATCTGGCCCAGGTCCCACAGACAGTGCCCCCAGCCTGGTCTACACTCCTGCCTTCAACACAATCAATTCTAGTCCCCCTCTAGGACTCACCCTGCCTGCCTCTGACACCAGGCCCCGCAGACACCAGATCCAACATCTCCACCCAGCCAGATCACTCAGTGGTTGGCAGCAGCACTGGCTGCTCTTCTGGAGGATGGAGGTTCAACTCCCAGCACACACACACACACACACACACACACACACACACACACACACGCACACACACACATCCACACACACACATCCACACACACACACACATCCACACACACACACACACACATCCCCACACACACACACACACACATACACACACACATACACACACATACACATCCACACATCCACACACACACACATCCACACATCCACATCCACACACACACACATCCACACACACACATCCACACACACATCCACACATCCACACACACACACATCCACCCACACACATCCACACATCCACACACACACACACACACATACACACACAACCACACATACACACACACACACACACACACACACACACACACACACACAGAAGCTCACAATAGCCTCAAAGAAAACAAACCATCTTGAAATTAACCTAACCAGGCAGGTAAAGGACCTCCACAATAAAAACTTTAAACCTCTGAAGAAAGAGATGGGGAAAGATACTAGAAAATAAACATCCTATGCTCATGTATTAGTAGAACTAATATTATGAAAGTTACCATTTCATCAGAAACTGTTTGCAAATTCAATGCAATCCCAATCAAAATTCCCATCTTGTTCTTCACATAAACAGAAAAATTATCTAAAATTCTTATGGAACCACAAAAGATCCCAGATAACCAAAACAAAAAAACCAATGTTGGAAAGGATCACTATTCCAGATCTCAAGATACATTACAGAGCCATAGTAATAAAAACAATATGGTATTGACACAAAGACAGGCATGTAGACCAAAGGAATGAAATCAAAGATCCAAACACAAGCACAACGTAACTTCAGACATTCAGCATTTGACAAAGATGCCAAAAACGTAAGCCAGAGAAAGACAGCATCTTTCACAAACTGGCTGTCCACATGCTGAGGAAAGAAAGCAGACTTGTATCTACCCATCACTTTGTAAGAAAACTACCTCCAATGGACCAAAGACCTAAGCCTGAAACACTGAAACTGCTAGAAGAAAACACAGACAGAGCCCTGCATGATACAGGTGCAGGAAAGGATTTTCTGAACAGGACTCCATTTGTCCAAGAATCAAGGCCAACAATTGACAACTGGGACTTCATAGACCTAAAAAGCCTCTACACAGCTAAAGAAACAATCAGCCAGGTGAAGGGAGCCCACAGAATGGGGGAGAACCTTTGCCAGCTACTCATCTGACAGAGGGTTGACATCCAGACTATATAAAGAACTCAAAATACAGAGTCAAACAAATAGAAAACGAATGACCCATTCAAAAAGTGGGTCTGGGACCTGAGCAGATAGTTCTCAAAAGAAAAAAGGAAAATGGCTGAGAATATCTTTTTAAAATATTCATTGTCCCCAGCTTTAGGGAAGGACAAATCAAAACGACTTCGAGATTTCATCTTGCCCCAGTCAGAATGGCAAAGATCAAGGAACGACCAACAACAGATGCTGGAGAGAGTGTGTGTGTGTGGGGGGTGAAGTAACCTCACTCACCGCTGGCGGGATTGCAAACTGATCCAGCCCCTCTGGAAACAAGCGTGGAGAATTCTCAAAAAGCTAAAATTAATCTACCATAGGACGCAACTACACCACTCCTTGCTGTATGCCCAAAGGGCCAACATCCTACTCCACAGACACTTGCTCAGCCGTATTCACTGTTGCCCTTTTCACAGAAGCTAGGAGACAGAAACAACCTAAATGTCCTCCAGCCGCCAAATGGATATTAAAAATGTGGTACCTAAACACTATGGAACACTATTCAGGAAATAGGAAAAATGAAAATCATGAAATTACAGACAGGAGCAACCGGTCACTTACAGTCAGTGACCCCACAGCCTTGCCAGATGAGGCTTCCCATCAGGGAACTGTTGGTCTGGCGGGTCGATCTGTTCAATACTAGTTGTCACCTGCTGTGACAACTATATATATATATATATATATATATATATATACATGTATATATATATATATATGTATATATACACACACACAAATAACATACAGACTGAACAGGGTGTATTTACATGCTTAAGAATTTATATGTAATAACAATAAATGGGAAAATAGAGGCCATAAATTTGAAAGAGAGCAAGAAGGAGTTATATGTGAGGGTCTGGAAGGAGGAAAGGGAAGGAGGAAATAATGCAACTATATTGTTGTAGCACAAATCTTTTTTTTTTTTTTTTTGGTTTTTTCGAGACAGGGTTTCTCCATGTAGTTTTGCGCCTTTCCTGGAACTCACTTGGTAGCCCAGGCCGGCCTCGAACTCACAGAGATCTGCCTGGCTCTGCCTCTCGAGTGCTGGGATTAAAGGCGTGCGCCACCACCGCCCGGCTTGTAGCACGAATCTTAAATGGTCTTATTAATAAAGACAAACCTGAAGCCAGTTATTGGGGTAAATGCTGGAAGATCAGAGAAGCAGAACAAGTCACAGCTACCTCACCTTGCCAGTTCCTCAGCTGATCCTGTTTCCTCAGGCTGGAAGCCTTTGAGTCCTCATCCAAATGGATCTCAGCTGAACTGCTTCTCAAAAGCCTAAAAGCTTAACCAGCTCTAGTTCCTGATCCTCACGCTTTATATACCTTTCTGCTTTCTGCCATCACTTCCTGGGATTAAAGGTGTGAGTCACCATGCCTGGCTGTTTCCAGTGTGGCTTTAAACTCACAGAGATCCAGGCAGATCTCTGCCTCTGGAATGCTAAGATTAAAGGCATGTGCTACCACTGCCTAACCCCTATGTTTAATATTATGGCTGTTCTGACCCCCAGATAATTTTATTGGGGTGCACAATATATCAATATATCAACCACAATTTTTTTGTAATCTCAAAAAAATTAAATAAATAATTTTTTAAAGCCCATTTTAAAGTTTGTTCCCTTGAATCACTTGTTAGCAGCCTTCTTGGATCAGGATCTCTCAGAAAAGCCTCTGAGGTCTGGATGTCCTTGCAAATTCCGCTGGTGAATGTCCTCCTGGTGAATGCTCTTGGGAACTACACTTGTGAGGGAGCCAAGAAAGTGAGGTGGACAGAAAAAAAAGATGCTGGACTGCGAAGCAAATGCTAAGGAAGTTGCAGTGGTCCCCTTGGGGACCTGTCAGGCTCAGGATGACCTTCAGAGGTGTCCTGAATGTTGTCCCTAGGAAAGGAAGGTGACACTGGATACACCTTCAGCCGAGGTGATATCCTTGGAGGAACTCAGATTCTTTTCTCCTCCCAAGTATGCTCAGCAGAGGGGATATTGAAGATGGAGTCCAGGTAGTTCTGTCTCGGAGGCCAGCATTGCTTTAACTGGATTTTATCTCCAGTTTTTCTGTTCATGAGAAACTCAAATCTCCCTGCTTTTGCTCACCCGGGCTTTCATCCATGTGTGGTGTCCTTTGTCTCTCAACTCTCCAGGTCCTTCTTGTTGGCCTTCTAGAACTCACAATTTATAGCCACGACACCTGGAGTCTCAAATGTTCCCTGTATGTTCATTCACCTTGGCAAAAATCTTTAGAGAATCTGATCAGGGCTCCAGAGAACAGCTCGTCTACCAGCTTCTGAAAAACTGAGACCTAAGACAAGTCAACCGTGAAAGCTCAAATATCACCAGGGGTTCTAGGTGTAGGGACCCTGTCAATCTGGGACTATTGCACTGGATAATCTGGCCCCCCACATGGTCACAGTGGCACTGGACCACATTTACAATGTCAT
The DNA here is from genome assembly GCF_949786415.1 of Peromyscus eremicus. NCBI lineage: Eukaryota > Metazoa > Chordata > Mammalia > Rodentia > Cricetidae > Peromyscus > Peromyscus eremicus. The sequence continues at coordinate 188,236 of NW_026734854.1, read as the reverse complement.
CTTTTCTATAATTTAGATCTAGAATGACCCCTGAAGACCCATGTGCTAAAAGCTTGGTACCTGGAGACCCTTTGGGGTCTAAAAGTAAGACGTAGAATATCTTAACTCACTGAGGCTGTACCCTTGAAAGGAATGTTGGGACAGTCCTCAAATCTGCTGTACTCCCTCTGTCCCCTCCAACCTGTCCATGAGTTGAACAGCTTTGCTTTATCACATGTCATGGTGTGTTACCTTCCCATGGACCCAAAAGCAGTGGGACTACTTGGTATAGGCTGAAATCCCCCCAAACTGAGACAAAGTGAACCTTCTCTCTTATTCAGTTGGTTGACTCAGGCACTTGCTGGTGTAACAGAAAGCTGATTAAAAAGGTAATTCTTTATTGCATGGAAGTTGTCTCTGAACCTCTTTAGACACAGATACTATATCCATATAATCAGAAAGGGGAAAGCAGGTGTTAGACACTCAAAAACAGACAAGAAGGCAGAGAATGTAGCATGTGCCATGTGCAAATGAGTAGTGTCTGTCCTGGGACTCAGAGAGGGAGATGGCCACGAAGGATGGACTGCCCACCCACGTCCTGGAGGCCATGCTTTACATTTCCCATCCTTCCAGGTGACTGTCCTGTTCCTGCTGTTCTCCCAAAGTTTGTCACCTCATCTCCTCCATCTCAGCTGGTGTCCTTAACGTCCTTACTGGAGACATCAACCGTCAGACATCAATGTCCAGGAGCTGCAGCCGCACACTGCAGTAGCTGGTGGTCAGAGGGCTCCTGTTCAAACCATCCCCCATCCCCCTGAGAATAAAAAACCAAACAACAACAGCAAGGCGACTGTGGTGGTATTGTGTTCCCCAAAATACTGTGCACCCTAATAAACTTGTCTGGGGTCAGAGACAGAACAGCCACTAGATACAAAGGCTAGAAAATGGTGGCACTCACGCCTTTAATCCTAGCATTCCAGAGACAGAAATCCCTCTGGATCTCTGTGAGTTCAAGGCCACATTGGAAACAGTCAGGCATGGTGACACACGCCTTTAATCCCAAGAAGTGAGCCTTTAATCCCAGGGAGTGATGGCAAAAGAAGAAAGGCATGTAAGGCATGAAGACAAGGAACTAGAAGCATTTGGCTGGTTAAGCTTTTAGGTTTTGAGCAGCACAATTCAGCTGAGAACCATTGGGATGAGGACACAGAAGCTTCCAGTCTGAGGAAAGAAGATCAGCTGAGAAATTGGCCAGGTGAGGTTAGCTGTGGCTTGTTCTGTCTCTCTGATCTTCCAGCTTCACCCCAATAACTGGCCTCAGGTTTGATTTTATTAATAAGTACCTTTAAGATTCATGCTACAGGCAAGAGTGATGCTGAGAGGCCCCACGGGATTCAGCCCATGGCTCCTCTGACCTCATCTCCAGCTTCTCTGCCTGGCTCATTCTGCCACAGCAAACTAACTTTTTTGATGTTCTCAGTTCATGCCAATGAAGCTTTCACCTCAGGACCTTTTCACGTCCTATTCTGTGCACCCATCCCCTCAGCTACCGCACAAATTCCTCCTCTTGTTCCTTCTACTTCAGTCTCTCCCTGTCGGAACAGCCTTCTCTAACTCACCAGCATAGAACCTCAGTGACTGCCTTTGCTACATCCCCCTCCCCCACACCCCCACCCCCGAACCTACCCCCACCCCCACCCCACCCCCACCCCACCCCCACCCCACCCCCGCACCCACCCCCGCACCCACCCCCCCGCACCCACCCCTGCACCCACGCACTGCGGTTTTCACAGCACGGTTGCTGTCTGACTCTGTACACATTTGTTATTTGCTTATCCTCTGTGTTTTCTCTCAGATTATAAATTAAGATTTTTATCCTTTATTTTTATGTTTTAATGTGTGTGGGTGTTTTGCCTGCAATATACATCTGTGCAAACTCTGGAGGCCAGAAAAGGGTATGGGACCCCCGGGAACTGGAGTTGTAGAGAGTTGTGAGCCACCATGTGAGTGCTGGGAATCGAACCCTGGTACTCGGAAGAGCAGCCAGTGCCACCTGTCCAGCCCCAAGTTCTTTGAAAGTAGGCACTCGGGTTTTCTCCTGCTGTTGCGTCTGAATATAGGAGATGTTCAATATTTTGGTTGAGGAAATGGTAATTCTGGTTTAATGTCTCATTTTAGGCTCATTATCCCAACACACCTCATGTTTGTCATATTGGAGACTAGTCCAGGCCTTTACTAAATTTCTAGTGTCTACATAAAAACCATAGCTCCCACTTTAACGGGAATAAGAGATAGTTTATTCTGGAGCCATTATGAGTGACCATGGCCCAGAAACACAGATTTAGGTTATCCAAATCCCGTGTTCCAATGTGGAAGCTGTTTCACTGTTTTGTTTTTTAACAGTTTTATAAAATAGAGAAAGTCATACATACACCAAGGCAACTTTAAAATACATTGGTGGGTACAGCAAGATGCAGGAGCTATTCTATAGGCCAAGATTCTATCAGATAACATCATTCTTAGCTCTTGGATTGGCAGAAGCTAGTGTTCTGCTCAGTTAATAACTTTGACGAGCTTTTTATTTATTATCATGAAGTGTTAGTTCATATAGAGCGGGGCATGGCATGGCTGTTCCAGAAGCTGAAAGCAGCCCAAGATCAAGTAATTAGCCTCTGAACCTACAAAATGCCAGACTCTCCACAGTACTGAGATCCCAATCAGTCCATCAGTCTCTGCAGACACAGAAATTCCTCTCAGGAGTTTATGTTCAGTGAAAGACACAGCTTCTTTTCAGGATTTTTTATTCACACTGGCTGCCTGAGTGTCTGCAGCATCTCATGATGAATAGCTGGAAAATTGAACTTAGTAAGTGTGATAGACAGAAACCACTTCCTACAAGAGTGGGAGTTTTTTTTTGCTATCCACTAGATAGCGCTGTTGAGCAGTTCCCATAAACATTGCAAATTGAAGTTTCATTTTTAATCAATAGAGTATAATTCACCTGTTCAGTAGTGTTTTTCTAAACGAATATGTTTTATAAATTTAGACAGACTTTTATAGGGCTCTTGAGACTTGTGGGGGGCCACAAGTTGGGTTACTTTCTTAAGTAATAGGCAGAATGACTAGGTGGATATTAGTAATAGAATTTCAACAATCATCGTATATCTGATACCTCTTAAAGTGTGTGCATGTGTGTCTGTGTGCATGCACACACAGGCTATAGGTTAACACTCAATATCTTATTTATTTATTTGTTTGTTTGTTTTTGAGACTGTTTCTCACTGAAACTGGAGCTCATCAATTCAGGAAAGCTAACTGTCCACCTCCCCATCCCTTGTTCCCCATAAGGATTTTAAAAATTGAGAGGTGGACTTCTTATGTAGCACAGACTAGACTCAAATTCATGATCCCCTTGCCTCAGCCTCCCAAATACTGAGATTATAGGGATATACCCAGCCAGCTTCTGATACCCCTTCTCAGACTGATAAAGGACCTGTGTGGCAGGTAAGTGTAGATGGCATCCTTTATCAAGGAAGCTTCTTTTTGTAGCTGATGGAAAACACTACAGCAGTGGTTCTCAACCTGTGGGTCAGGACCCCTTTGGGGTCAAACAACCCTTTCACAGAGGTCACCTAAGACCAGCAGAAAGCACAGATTTTTACATTCTGATTCATAGCAGCACCACAATTACAGATATGAAGACGTAACAGAAATAATTTTATAATTGGGAATCACCACAACATGAGGACCTGTATTAAAGGGTCACAGCATGAGGAAGGTTGAGAACCGCTGCCCTACAGAATGCCCCAACTAGTCAAAATGCAGAGAACAACTGACTGTGAGGTGCATTACCGCAGCTGAGGTGCATTGCCGCAGCTGAGGTGCATTGCTGCAGCTGAGGTGCATTGCCGCATATTTATAACAGAACCCTTATACCTAAGACTTGGGGAACATGGTGGAAGGGGAGTTGGAAAGACTGTAAGAGCCAGAGGACCCAGAAGTCTGCTGCAAGACTGAGTCATCTGACTATGACAGGGAATCTCTACCCATGAAATCTAAACAATATGGCCGCATAAACGAGACCAGAGCGAAGGCAACACCAACTGACTTGCCAAGGTAGATGGGGCCCTACCATGGGGCTCCACCTCTCAGTGAAGAGCTACAAGAAGTTAGAGACTGCCAAGAAAGGGGGAGTTAGACTTCCCCAGGCATGAGCACCCTAAGTTGTTATTCGGTCTCAAGTGGTCAGCCCTAAAAACGTACATACATACAAGTGTATCGAGTCTTTCTCTGTCCTGCCAGCCAGCTCCCAAATAATGAGATGGAGACTTATTATTAATTATGAAAGCTTGGTGTATAGCTTAGGCTTATTCCTAACTAGCTCTTAATAACTTAAATTAACCCATTTATATTAATCTGTATTCTATCACGTGGCATTACCTCTCTTCCATCCAGCATCTCCTGTTTCCTCTCCATGTCTCCTGGCTTCTCCTGCCCCTCGACTCTTCCTTGCTATCCCCAGAAATCCTGCCTATACCTCCTGCCTAGCTATTGGCCATTCAGCTCTTTATTAAACCAACCACAGCAATGTATCTTGACACAGTGTACAAATATCCCACAACATACAAGCAACACTACACATATTCTTGTGATAATAATAAAATAAGAATAAGAGGGTGTTGTGGGCTGAGGTTGTTCAGAGATTCACCAGTCTGGCTCAAGCCTTAGTTTTAGTCAATTAGAGGCTTATTATTAAAAAGAGACTGTCCAGGACCAAGCCAGAGAGAGTTCTCTAGGTAAGGCCCTGGCTATTGTGAGCTAAAGGATTCTAAAGGCAAAATCCATAAACTTATAATTTGGGGGAGCCAAATTAGCTCACATCCTGTCTAGGTTCAGGCAAATCTTGACTTTGTAAGACATCCAGCAGGTGACTCAGGCACCCAAGCAAGTAAGCATTTCATACAAAAGTGGGACTTACCAGTCAGCCTGTCTAATCTTGTGACCCATTACCTTGTAGGAATAGCTGAGGCAGTGAAATATTTTGCAGCTATCAGTGATTTTTTTTTTTTAAAGAATAGCCCACCTGCACCGGGAAGTGGTCCATCTCGGGTCAGCTGACAGGGTACTTTCAAAGTAGGCATAACTTCCTCACAGCTTCTACAAGATAAAAACAGTTTTGCTTTTACAAGCATAGCACAGTAAATTTTCCTCTAAGCACAATGTTCACCATCACAGAGGACATGAATTTGAAAGGGAGAGGAAGGAATAGAGGACTGGAGAGAGGCTATGGAAGGGGGAACGAGCAATTATATTGTAAAATGTTAAGAATCTAACATAAAACATACAAAAGAATATTCAACCTAAGGGTAGACACAATGTGAATATAGTACTTATGTATGAAATTCTCAACAAAGCCAATAAAAGAAATGTGGAGAAAAACAAAAACAAAGAATATTTAAACACAAGGGGAAATGTGTGAAATCTCTGTAATTTTCCTGGGGCTCTTGTTCAACCATAAGAGAACAGAGCAGGGCTAAGATGACAGCCCAGACACATACTTAGTATCTGCCAGGCCCTTGATTTGATTCCAATGCACACACACACACACACACACACACACACACTGGAAACAGTGAGCAAGAGAGAGAGAGAGAGCATAATAATACCATTTTGATTTGTGAAACTCCATTAATTATTCTTATATGAGCTGTGAAAAGATGGTTTTAAAATCTGGTCAAGAATTTACAAATAATTAACAGTGGCATTTCTGGTTCTTTCTATAGTGATGATTTTTCTAATAGACAATCAACTCAGGATTGTTTTCATATATAATGTCCGCGTTATAACAATGTAACAATTTCAGCCTCCATAAAATATGGCAATTAATTCACTTAATCTTAAGAGCCACTAATTTCAAAGGCAAAATGTGGTGATATAGGTGATTGGATTTTGTAGCTTGCTACACAATTGAGGCTTTCACTGAAATTTGAGGGTTCAGTGAACTCCTGCTTTATTGGAGTACTCGTGGGATCCTGCTGAGAAATGGCCATTGCAATTTATTTTCTAGATTAAGCTCCAGTTTCCTTCCCTTCTGCATGCTGATTTTTCATTCCACCTTTTAATCATGGCTACTCTCTCCCAGAGTTGGGATGAGAAAATAGGGGAGACATCATTTATGTAATCACCTCTTTATTGCCTGCATCTATTTGCATGTGTTGGCAAGCATCTGAGAGAATGAGGAGGCACCCCAAAGAGGCGAGAGAGCGGAACTGGGGTGGTGGTTGGGACTTCCCAACGGTCTACGAAGGAGAAGGATGGTAAAATGATACAGAAGCGGAAGAGCCGACATCCGAGCTTGACTGCGGTGGGGCTGCTGGAAGGGAGACTGTGAGACCCACCCAAACAGCACCAGAGGGGCCGCTGGGAGACTTTAAGACTAACAGCGTCAGAGGGAGGGAAAGCGGGCAGCATGTGAAGCCCAGTCCACCCTTTCTCCCTTCATCTGCAGCTAACGTTCCCACTACTCGGTGCCTTGCCTGGACATGGGGTGGCCGGAGCTTTGAGCAGAACATTGACAGCTGTTTGTTGAGCAGCTGACGGGCGAGGTTGCCACAACACAGAGAACCCTTTCTTTATCCGCGGAGGGAGCAGGCAGTGGCTCTGAGAGGAGCCTTGTTTCCGCCCGTCTTAGCCCAGTTGTGTGGAACCTCTGTGTAGCACAGCAGAGAGAAAAGAGGGCACCAACTACAAGAACCTCAAGGGTTAGTGTGCCTTTCAGTCCTGCGAAGTGACACCACCTGGCTATGTCCGCTCAGTTCCAAGACTAGCGCTGGCTGGGGCAAGGACGGAGCTTGAGGAAGGGTCTTAGAGTAACAGATTTGGTGAATTAGAGGAATAGGTATGAGAGTAACAGCCAAACTTTAAACATCGCACACTTCCGGCTGGGCGGTGGTGGCGCACGCCTTTAATTCCAGCACTTGGGAGGCAGAGGCAAGCGGATCTCTGTGAGTTTGAGGCCAGCCTGGTCTACAGAGCGAGTTCCAGGACAGGCAGAGCCACACAGAGAAACCTTGTCTTGAAAAACAACAACAAAAAATTGCATACTTTTGTAGATAGACAAGAGTAAGAGAAATGGGGAGAGAGAAGAGCACTCTTGACATAGTTCACCACATCCATAACTATTGATTTTGGCACAGGACAAGTTCACACCAAACCCTTACTATTGCGTTATTCTAAATAATCTGTTTGTACTAACTCAGTTCTCATAATAACCCTGGGTCCAAGTGCTATTGTCTCCATTTTGATGATGAAACTGAAGCACAAGGATGACTCTTTTCCACAGGCAAACTCAAGATTCTCACCCAGGCAATCTGATACAGAGAATTGGTTTAACTACCATGCCATGAATGTGTACTTATTTGTAAATCATGCATGTGTGCTGTGGTAGCCATTCCAACAAATTAAAACATTCTGTGATAGAGGAAGGTTCATTAAAAACCAAGAAGTTCCAGATCCCAACGTGGTGGCAATAAGCCTTTAAACAGAAAACTCAGGAGGCAGAAGCAGAGGCAGGTGGATCTCTGTGAGTTCCCCTGCTGCTTCGACAGCATAGTGACTCAAAAACAAACAACCCCATCCAAAGAATCATTGAAACATTTCATCCTAGAGGGAGGATCATCAAAACTCATTAAGTAAACAAAAGTGGCAAGACAAGGGAAATATACAACTCACAAGTTTCATGAAGTTCCTGAAACTTAGAAGAGTCACAAAGTTTCAACCCTCAAGGTTATAGAAGCAAAAACACCTTCTGGGGAGAGGAGACTCTGACCTGTGGAGCTTCCTGAATTCATTGGAGATGCTCTGGGAGCTCCAGGGAAACAGTTTTCATTTGTCATCACCCAGGCTGGGGTGGGCTTTTTAGTGATTCAGCTACCTTTGAGTCGTCTGTGTTTCTGTAAGTAACCCTTCACTCATACTCCTGTATGTAATCCCAATACGTTCATTGGTTCTTTAAGTTGGACTTTGGTGAAATCAATTATTTTCTTTTTATGTGTATGAATATTTTGTTTATATATAGGTTCACTATGTGCATGCTTAGTGTCCATGGAGGTCAGAAAGGAGCATTAGATCTCCTGAAACTGGAGTTACAGATGGTTGTGAGCTGCCATGTGGGTGCCGGGAATTGAACCCAGGTCTTCTGCAAAAGCAACAAGTGCTCTTTACCACAGAGCTATTGCTCCAGCTCCTAGGATCATTTATTTGGTCTGTCTTTGGTGCCCTATCTGGGATGGTTATTTGTTCACATTCTTGGTTGTTACAAAGGTAAAGATAAAAAGAATATAAATAGAGTTTCAGTATTTTTCCTTTATCTCCAATGGATTATCCTATTTTTTTTTCCATTTTAAAAACCACTGTTTGAGAATCTGGAGCCCTAGGAAAAGAGGTGAACCAGGACAGGCCAACATGAGAGCTGTCCCAGCTCACCGTTAACACAGGTGGTGTCCAACACCTTGCATTAATATGTGCCCTTTTAAACACAGGGGGTCATACCTTTAGTATGCGATGACTGAAAAAGCACACGATGATTAAAGCTATTAAATATTCAATGACTAATCATCCTATAGCATTGATACTATGTAATTAGAAGTAATATGCAAGTCATATTAATTGGGGGACTAGATAAGTACTTAGTACCCACAAGGATTTACCTACTTGTTATAGTAACCTGTTCCTAGGTTTGCAGTAGTTTTTCTGGTTGGTCAAAAGGGCTTGGTTCATGAACGAGCCAGAAATGAGCTTAAATCCCCATTCTGCACGTGTGATGTGAGCTCAGCAATGGATGCTTGATGCCAGAGGGTTTGTGAAAAGAGGGCAGCATATCATGCTCATTTGCAGGGAGAATGTATGTAAAATGGCTCTGGTGCATCCTGACTCAGTAATACAGGATGGTCATTTTCTGAATCGTTTCTATGAAACTAGCAAATCTTAAAATTTAGGGTGTGACACTGAACAGGCCACTTCTGACATCTGGGGAAGACTGAGTACAGTGGCATATGCCTGTAATCTCAGCACCTGGGATACTAAGGCATGAGAGTAAACTATGCAAGATCAACCTGAGTGCTCCAGACAACAAGGCCTTGTCTGGTAACAGAAACAAGCAAACCCGTGGGAAAGCACAAATTTTGTAGCTGGTTCTCTTTTGCTCCTTCTATTGAGCAGAGCCCCTAAACGTGTATGGATCTTATACTCACTTCAGATCCATCCTTGGCTAGATTTTTTTCTAGGATATGTCATTTTTTCAAAGGTCATTTTCAATGGGATTATTTCCCTGATTTTTTTTTCACAGTCTCTCATGGGCATGCTAATTTTGTTATCTTGTCACTTTGCTGAAAGTGTTTTTTAACTCTAAGAGTTTTGTGGTGGTGAAGTCTTTCTGGTTTCTCATGTGCAAATAATGATACTTTTACTTTTTATTTTCCTATTCATAACCTTTCAATTCCTTTTCTTGTCTTATTGAGCTAGCTAAGACTTCAGACGCTGCATTGAATAGGAGTGGAGAGACAGAGCACCCTTGTCTTGCCTCTGATCGTAGTGGGAATGCTATGTGTTTTCCCATCACTTGGCATGATTTTGGCTATAGGTTTGTCATACAAAAACTTTAGTATGTTCCCTCCACTTCTGCTCTATTCAGGGGTTTTGTCATGAAAGGATGATGGGTTTTCATCAAAGGACTTTTGTGCATCTATTCAGATGATCGTGTGAATTCTGTCCTTGAGACTATGTCATTCATTGCCTTTACTGATTTTCATATGTTGAACCATTAGGTGTCTCTGAATGATGCTAATTTGATCATGGTGGACGCTCTTTTTCACGTGTTCTTGAATTCAGTTTGCATCTATGTTCATTGGGGAGCTTGGTCTGTGGTTATCTTTTCTTGTGTAGCTTGAATGTAACTGGCCCCCATAATCCCATAGGGAGTAGTACCAGTAGGAGGTGTGGCTTTGTTGGAGTGGGTATAGCCTTGTAAGAGGAAGTGTGTCCCTGTGGGGGCGGGCTTTGAGGTCTCTTTTGCTCAAGCTTCCCTCAGTGTGACAGTCAGTCAACTTCCTGTTTCCTGAAAGATGTAGCACTCTCAGCTCCAGCACCATGTCTGCCTGCATGCCACCATGCTCCCCATCATGATAATAATGGACTGAAACTCTGAAACTGTAAACGAGCCACCCGCCACCCCAATTAAACGTGTTCTTTTTAAGAGTTGCCGTGGTCATGGTGTCTCTTTGCAGCAATAAAAACCTGAACTTTTGTATCTGTGTCTGTGATCAGTGTAATACTGGCTCCATACAAAGAGCTTGGAAGCAGCCTTCCTTTTCTGTTTTATAGAATTTCAGAAACGTTGGTTTTAGTCCCTCTTTTAAGATCTGGTAGGATTATGCAGTGAGTCCATCTGGACCTGGGCTTTTTTTAGTTGGGAGAATTTTTATTACTGCTCCAATTTTATTATCTAAGTCTGTTTTTTTTTCTTTTTGAGGTACAGTCCTGGCTGTCCTGGAACTCACCACACAGAACAGGCTGGCCTTAAACTCACAGAGATTCCATGGCCTCTACCTCCCAAGTGCAGGGATTAAAGGTATGCACCATGAGCCATGACACCCAGCCGTGAGTCTTTATATCTCACTTGTTTTTTTTGTTTTGTTTTGTTTTTTTTTTGTTGTTGGCTAAATGACCTATCTCCTCATGGGAATGAGAAACTGAACTCACAAACTATCATTGTATTGGAATTAATATGTGACTTCATATCTTATAGTACTTGCTTTGTGAAACTGAATGCATCTGTGTTCTGGGTATATATGTTTAGAATTGCGTTGTCTTCTTAATGGACTGTTCCCACAATCAGTATGAAGTGATCTTCTTTATCTCTTCTGCCTAGTTTTGATTGGAATCTATCTTGTCAGATATTATGGCATCCATGGTTCCATTGGCTTTGGCCTGTTTCCATCCTTTCATGCAAGGTGGTGCCTTTCTTTTGGGTGGAATGTACTTCTTGGAGATGGCAAAAAGAAAGAGCATGTTTTCTAAACCATTCTGAGAGCCTACAGGTTCTTATTTATTTCTTTATTTTAATTGTTTGTATATGTGCATATATGTATGGTAGTATGTGCACATAAGTGCAGGTGCCCATGTAGGCCAGAAGAGGGTGTTGGATCCCTCTGGTGCTAGAGTTACAGGCAATTGTGAGCCAGTTGACTTGGGTGCTGGGAATTGAACTTGAGTCCTCTGGAAGAGCAGTAACGACTCTTAACCACTGAGCCATCTCTCTAGCTCTAGTTTATGTTTCTTTATTGGAGAATTGAGGCCATTAACATTCAGAGTTATTATTGAAAGGTAACTTGGTCCTTCTCTTTGTCTTTTAATGTGCTTTCTTTGCTCTATAGGTTTAGATTTTTAGCTATTAGAAAACTCAGAGTGTTCTTTCCTGGCCTTGTCTATTTGGTGTTCTGTCTTTCTCTTTGACTTTGATGAGCACCTCTTCCCCTAGTTTTAGGAAATTTCCTTCCATGATTTTTATTGAAAAATGTTTCCTATACCTTTAGTATGAGAATCTTCTCCTATGATTATAATTCCTAGATTTTTGTCTCTTTATGACATTCCCAAGAGCTCACATGTCCTGTTCATACCTGAATAAAAAATTTCAAGCATGGTTTTTACCGAATGACTGAATTCTTCTAGCTTGTCTTCAAGCCATGATATTCTGTCCTCCATATGATCCATTCTCTTGGTGAGGCTTCGTACTGTGTCTTTTATTTGACTTATTGAAAGTTTTACTTCCAGTATTGAAGGGACTCTAGCCTGCCTGAGCATAGCAAACATAGCTCTGGCAGGCCTTGCCCTTCTCCCCCATTCCCTCTGCCTTGCTAAACCATTAGATTGCATTCCTAAAGCTAGCCACCAAGGTCTACTCCCTTATTTGGCCACTTCCTCTTCCGGAGGCTGACTACTAAGATCCAGTTATCAAAAGTATTGAAGTTCAGCAATCAAAAGCTCCCTTTGGCTCACCTAATTAACATGCCCAATTAAAATTAAACATCTTATTCTAACACGGGTTTCCCTTTTACCTTTATAAACTGCCATTTTCTTACGGGCCACGTCTGTCTCCTCTCTATCCAGAGGCAGTCCTTTGTCCCTGGGGCAAACATCTCTCTCCTGCCCTCTTGCTCCCTTCCCCTTCTCCCTTCTCCTCTGGCCCTGTCTTTGTCTCCTATTCCCCACCATTTGCCCCTCTGGGGCAGATAACTCTCCTTTGTGCTGAGAACTTGGTCTTAGGAGTTGGGAGCCGACACCAGTCCCTTTCCAGTATCATTTCAGTTTGTTTTTCTTCAGTATTTCTGTATTTTTATTGAATTCTTTTTTTGTATCCTAAACTGACTTCCTTATTTCGATCATTTATTTGTTGATGATCTCTTAAAAGCCATTTGGGAGTTTATTTCTGTCCTGTTAAAATTTGCTCAGTAGTTTATTCATGCTCCCTTTCAATTCTTTGAACACATTTATAATTGTTCTTTGGGATTACTCCTCTGGATGTCATGTAAATTGTGATGGATAATCCTGGTTGTCAGCTTGACCACATCTAAAAACTAAAACATCAACTAAAAACCCAAGTATCTGGGCATGCTTATGAGGGGCTCTTCTTGGTTGAATTATTTGAAGTTGGAAGACTCACCCTAGATGTGGGCCACATCTTCTAGTGGTAGCCTATATAAAAGAACATGAGAGAAGAAAGCTTTTTCTTGTTGCCTGCTTTCCCTGAATCTTGCTGACAAGTTCATCTGTCCTGTTGCTGAGGCATCCCTTCATTGGTATTAAAACCTACTTCTTCAGGATTCCAGTGGAAACTGAAGACCGGCTGGGACATCCAGCCTGGTGGACTGAACAGCTGTCAGATTCTTGGCCTTTCCATCATGAGGTAAGCATCGTTGGACTAGCCAGACCACAGCCAATGCACCACTCTAATAACCCCTTTTCAATACATACAGATTCATTCTATCAGTTCTGTTCCTCTAGAGAACCCCAATTAATATATAACCATTATTACCATTACTAGGAGACTGATAATTTTTTCTTAAAGATTTATTTGTTTTATGTTATGTGTGAGTGCTTGAATGCATGAACATTTACAGTATACATGTGTGGTACCTGTGGCGCACAGACGGGAGCATCAGATCCTCTGGAACTAGAGTTACAGGTGTTTGTGAGCTGCTATGTACCAGGTCCTCTTTGAGAGCAGCAAATGCTCTACCCATTGAGAAATTTCTCCAGTCCTCAGGACTGGTGATTTTTAGAGAAGATACATTGCTTTTGTTTTGGGAGAAGGACCTACTCATTTGGAGCTAGTTCATTGGTTGAGTCCTTTGGTATAAGTTTCTGTCCTACTTGTTTCTGAGTGGGTGTTTGAATCTATACTTGCTTGTAATCTGTCTTATCTGGTTTTGGATTGGACAGGTGATACGTAGGGATTGGGGAAGGTGGCTGATTTGTGGTAGGGTAGCTGAGGTAATTCCATGTCATTTAGGGGGCACATAGTCTCCGACCTCATAATGAGACATTCTTCATAGGTTTTAGGGGTGGTATCAGGTTCTATAGAAGTGTCTCCTCCAAACACACAAGCATGTGCATACTGTTCTGCCATGAAGAGAGGAGTGGGGTGCCAGGGTCAGCTAGTGCCAGCTCCTCACCTCAGAAGCAAGCAGGCTCTCCACACAATTTGATGTGGTGGGAGGTGGGATGCCAGAGTTGGCTAGGTCCCAGCCTCTTGCCTCAGATGCTGAGTTTTGGTTTTAAGTAGAGGAAAAGGTTGTGGGAGGGGCAAGAATTGTGCATCTTCAGCAAGTTTCTGGTCAAAGTTTGGTCTCAATTCTGTTTCTTTGAGGTTGTTCCGTGAGGTCCTTGTCGATTGATGGGAGCAATCTGAGGCCCAGAAATTGAAGGCTCCTCACCACCATTCTAGAGAGTGGTCTGTCCTGCAAGTCTAGTCTATGTCTGGCATTCAAGATGACTGCATGTTTAGGACAGCAACCCATCTTCATGCCTGCAGCCTTGAAGGAGAATGTGACGGGGTAGGCACCACCAGCTTTTAAACAGACATTCCTTGAATGATTGACTTGCTTGAAGAGCCACGCAGGATTCAGAAATAGATACAAATGAAGGCAGAGGAGATGCCAGGCTCTTAACCCACTTTTAGTCATCTTGTGGGCCAAGGAAGGGGTCAGTGTTTTCTTTCCTCCGCCCTTTCTTTTTTATTCAATGCAGTTTTTAAGTGACTCTTGTTTCCCCTTTTGCTTTTAAGGGGAGCTCTGACCAGAGGGGAAAGACCTTCAATGACAGTTGAATGAAGAGTAAAATACAAGTCCCTGGTCTGGGGCCTGCACCCCTGCTGAGACAGCCTTCGGGAGCCATGTTCTGAGTTGTGCTCCCCAGGTCACTTGAGAACACAGAGTGTTGGGCTCCCAGGCTGTGGTGTGAAGAGCTGAAGCTGTGGTGCTTACTAACCCAAGGCTCTAGGAGAGGCCAGGTCGACAGCTTCCTCGTTTGCCCCACAACTCAGAATTGAGAGAGGCTCTTAGCTAGGCTCCGAGCACTATTCTAAGCAGGTGGCTATAAACTCTGACTCCACAGGAAAATCAACCCCGGGGAGCTTTGAAAAATATTGATATTTGGGCTGACCTCCAGAGATTTCATGATATGTTTGACTTTGGATACAAAGCCAGCTGTGGGTGAAGATTGAGAAATAGGAATAAAAGAAGCCGCTGGAGTGGGGAGTGAGGAAAGAGAAAGAGAAGAGAAAGAGAAGGAAGCGAGGGGAATCTAGGTGAATCGGAGGCACGGAGAACAAGCGAGCTCTGGGCGGCTGAAGGCAGCGGCAGGGCCTGATCGATGACTTAGGACTGAGAGGGTTGCATCCCTCTGTGAGTAAAGGGAGAGATGGCTCCACTGGGGAGTAAGGAGGGAGAAGCATACATCCGTCAGGCCCACAGGAAGCTTCCTTAGAGCCCACGGGGAAGAGACCACGGGGCTCTGACAAATCTAGCCAGTGAATACAGGGAGACTTTTATTCCCTTTCACTGCACTTTGGCTTACATGGAAGGCCCATAATCTTTCTTCCCCCAGAACACCCCTGAAAGGGTTTTTGGCAGTGGAGAGCAAGATTCCAGGCCATCCTGAAATTCCCTCACTAGCCTAGCTCTAGTCATTCTGAAGCTATACATTTTAGGAGCTCAATGATAGATGTTTACCCTCCAGATGACATTTTGCTTTAGAACTGTTTTGCTCTGTTTTTAAGCATTCTGTTAGATCCTGAACCTGTCACCTTAAGATCTGGTCACTCCAAGCTGGCCAGATCTCACAGCCTGAAGAAGTCAGGTCATGTTCCTCCACAGCGCCCCCCTTTCCCTGATAGAGTTAAGAAGCCATCCTGGGCTGTAGTTTTATAACCCCAAATTTAGGATTCTACCTGGCTCACCTTGTAACTATCCTAGAAAATCCTGTGGGACTTCCCACCAACACCTAAAAGGATATCGAAGTCAGATATTTTCCTTTGTTTGGGGGACTTTCTCTGAAGGCTGTTCTCTGGGCCTCCCAGCCCTGTTCCCCCTCCCCACCCTCCCATCCCCCACATCTGTGCCCACATCCTGTCCACGGCAGTTTTATTTCTTTTACTTTGAGCTTCAGTTGTAGGTCAGGCCACTTTGGGTCAGAGGCCTGCAGGTGAAGCTGTAAGTGGGACCCAAATAAAGAGAAGAAAGGGCAGGACCCAGTCCAGGAGGAAGGATGGGTGGGTGGACCGACAGCAGATCCAGACGGGTGGACAAGAGGATGGACATAGTTGAGTGGACTGAGTCCACAGTGGGGACCAAACCAAGCTGAAGACCCAGACACAGTCGGGAGTTCTTTCCTGCCGGCTCTTGACAGGCACGCTTGAAATCAGACGACAGGTTGGTGGGGACCATTGCCACTGTTTTACAGATAACGAGTGTCTTAGGGTGGGACAAAGTATTCACAGCACCTGGACAATATCCTTTGAGCGTCTATGCTCAGAAACTTGTTTGCTCTCTCCCCATTGGACAGAAATGTTTTCCTGTCTGTATTTCTAGATCATTTAGCCAGTTTGGTTTTTTTTTTTTTTCTCTAGTTTATATTTAACGCACTGACTCATAACAGTAACTGTTTTCTATGTTTCTGGTGTTGTGCTAAATGCTGCGCAGACATTGTGTACGTTTTTCCTCAAACTATGCTCAAGACAGGCATTATGAGTCTTAAGACTTAAGGCTCTTAAGACACTTGCCAAAGACAACCCGACTTAGCATAGTATGTGTAGTTATCATAGGCGTGTCTATTTCTTCATGTCAACATCTGATTGTCTTTTTGTATTTTATTTTTTATTAAGAAATTTTTTTATTCATTTTTACATACCAAAGATCCCCCTTTTCCCTCCTCCTGCCCCTCCAGCCTCCCCCTCCTAACCCACCCCTATTCCCTCCTATAAGAAGGTAAGGCCTCCCATGGTAAGGTACATTTATAGAGGCCGGTCCAAGCCCCTCTCCCTGTCTCAAGGCTGTGCAAAGTGTCCCATCATAGAAGTGGGCTCCAAAAGGCCTGCTCATGCACCAAGGATGGATTCTGACCCTACTGTGAGGGGCCCCTTAAGCAGATCATGCCACACAACTGTCTCACTATGCAGGGAGCCTAGTCCAGTCCCATGCAGGCTCCATAGCTGTTGATCTAAATTTCATGAGTTCCCACTAGTTTGGTTTGGTTGTCTCTGTAGGTTTCCCCATCATGATCTTGATGCCCCTTGCTCATAGAATCCCTCTTCTCTCTCTTCGACTGGGCTCCTGGAGCTCGGCCTGGTGTTTGGCTGTGGATCTCTGCATCTGCTTCCATCAGTTACTGGAGAAAGGCTCTATGATGACAGTTAGGGTATTTTCTTAAATTATCCTGTCTACCTTTTGCCTCTGGGTTTTATCTTTCTCTATTCTATATACTTTTCCTTACTTCTTACTCTGTGGCTGGCTGTGTAGCTGGGTGACTGGCCCCTGTTGTCCTCTTCTCCTTTCCTTGCTCCTTGATTTTTCCCCCTCTTACATTCTTTTCCTTCTATTTATTCTCTCTGTCTGCCTGCCCCCCTATTTCTCTCTCCTGCCCAGCTATTAGCTCTTTTTTTTTTTTTCTGGTTTTTCGAGACAGGGTTTCTCTGTGTAGCTTTGCGCCTTTTCCTGGAACTCACTTGGTAGCCCAGGCCGGCCTCGAACTCACAGAGATCCGCCTGGCTCTGCCTCCCGAGTGCTGGGATTAAAGGTGTGCGCCACCACCGCCTGGCTATTAGCTCTTTATTAGACCAATCAGGTATTTTACACAGGCAAAGTAGTACAGCTTCACAGAATTAAACAAATGCAACATAAAAGAATGTAACACATCTTTGCATCATTAAACAAATGTTCCACAGCATAAACAAATGTAACACATCTTCAAATAATATTCCACAATGGGGAGGGTTGTTGTAATGAAGGGAGGACTCCATGGTACAACTTCCATGAGGTCATCCGTGTTGGGGTGGGACTTTGAGTGATGCAGCTATGGGGGGCAGGGAGGGTCACCCATCACAGTATCTGGAGCTGGCTCTTCAAATCCATGAAACCCACATTTACTAAAGATGACTCCAGTAGCATGTAGTGCACTGAAAGTCCATGGTGTAAAGTATTGAAAGAACTTTTTTTTGTTTGTTTACTTGTTTGTTTGTTTTTCATGACAGAGTTTCTATTTGAGAGTTTATTCCCTGGATACTTAGGTCTGTAATCAAGTCCTCTACAAAAGAAATACTTTGATTTCTTTATTTCTAATACTTACATTTAATATTTTTTATTTTAAACAGTTACCATAAGTTTGAGAAATATAGGCACTAAATTGAAAAAAAAAACAGTATGTGTTTCATTAAGAATAAAATGGACTGGGATGGAGAGATGGCTCAGCAGTTAAGAGCACTGACTCCTCTTCCAGAGGACCCAAGTTCAATTCCCAGTACCCACATGGCAGCTCACAACTGTCTGTAACCCCAGTTCCGGGGGGGACTCAACACCTTCACACAGACATATTACACAAAATAAAAATAAATAAATTAAAAAAATAAAAGCAGTTCACCTTTGGGGCTGGAGAGATGGCTCAGAGGTTAAGAGCACTGGCAGCTCTTCCAAGGTCTTGAGTTCAATTCCCAGCAACCACATGGTGGCTCACAACCATCTGTAATGAGATCTGGCTCCCTCTTCTGGTGTGCAGGAATATATGCAGACAGAACACTGTATACAAAATAAATAAATAAATCTTTAGAAAATAAAAAAAAAAAAATAAAATGGACTGCTTTCAAGGTGCCCTCTACGATGCTGAGCCTGGAGACCCAGTGACGCTGCCTCAGTTTCCTCTTTGTGACACTGCAGACCAAGTGGCTTGAAGGTGGGTCAGATCCGAAGGAGGATCTAGGAAACCCACATAACTTGGCAAAGTTTTAACATTTTGTCTTCATAGAATGTTCCAGGCTCACCTAACAGAAACGTGTCTGTACTTTAATGCTTGAAAAAAAAATCCAAACCCACAGAAAAGTAGAGTTTTTTTTGGGGGTGGACAATGAGGGACTTCTTGTGTTCATTCCCAGCTACTTGATCTGTCACGGAGGTTCTTGTTTTAAGCACCCATTTGGCGTCAGCATTTATTTACTACAGCAAAACTGCAGTCTGCCAAATGCCAAATCTAACTTGTGTTCTGTGTCTGTACACAGCCTTATTAATTTAGATGTCGTCTTCTTGCTACGTCTTACGTAGCCAGAAGTTTTCTCCGGTCCTGCGGAATCTCTCCCACCCGCGTCCTGTAGCCGCTTGTCCCAAATACCTTTACCTTTACATCTTGCTTCTCCTGGTGGTGGTTAGCAGCATCTCCTCTGCTCTCTTATTTTTTTCTCTCTTATTTCTCCAGTTGGAAGGTCCCGCCTAACTTTATTCTGCCTCACCATTGGCCAAACAGCTTTATTTATCAACCAATCAGAGCAACACATTTTCACAGCATACAGAATGACATCACCCATCAGTCTTATTTTGAAAAATTAACTTATTCTTTTTCAATGCTCTAACCTAGTTTTGATCTTCATGGTTGTATACCCTGATTACTTCTTTTTTTTTTCTATTCTTCACTTACTAGCCCCCATTAAACATTTGGTTCACTTTAGATCCTTGTGATTATTTATTATTTGTAGTTAAGAAAGGTGTTCTGGGTGATCTCCTTTTTCTCTGGGTTGTAACTGTTTTCCCCATCTCAGGATCTGGGGCTTGGGAGCCTGTGGTACAGAGTGAATCTTGAATGACCCTCAAAGGCCCACGCATTAAAGGGTTGGTCCTCAGCCTGTGGCACTCCTGGGAAGTGATGGGACATTTAGGAGGCCGGGGTCTGATGGAAGGCCATTATGGGTGTGGCCTTGAAGGCATATTGGAAGCCTGGCCTCTTCATATGTTTTTTGCTTTCTGGCTGTCAGAAAGAAAGCAGGCCTTCTGGGTCACTGTTCCTGTTAGGACATTATTGCTGTCACGGCCCAAGGCAACAGGGCCAAGTGACTGAACTGAAACCGTGAGCCAAATAAACCAATGTTTCCCCCTTCAGGGCCCAGGGCCAGGAAAACACCCAGGACAGGCTGCTTGGGCTTCAGGCCAGTCCAATTGCGCCGTGTGGACAAGTTCCTGTATTTCCATACTGCAGCTTCTTCATGTGTGAAGTGGGGTGATTGCCATAGATGGCTTTTGTCACAACTGTGAGGCAGTGTGAACATTTAACATCATACTTGGCACAGCATGAGCTGTTAGCAGATGATAGAACACATGCTATGTGTTTGCACTCCTATCCCCTTCCAAGGAGCACTCAGAGAAAAGAGAGGCAGTTCTGGTGGGAAGCATGGGAAGAAACCTGGGCAGAGGGTGGTCTCAGGGTGGAGGCTAGGAAGGGTCTCTGACTCCCAAGTCATTGCTTTATAGTTTTACAGCTGGAAAACCATGGACTCTGCTTCTAAGAATGACCTTTGCCAGTCAGCCACGACACAAGGGACACTCTGGGTAATTACAGCTTCTGCTCTGCTTTTCCTGTCAACTCCACCTTATTCGCACCAGCCTTTCAGTTCTACCTCTCATTCCTGTTAAACATCGAGTAAATTTCCATTAAGCTATAACTAATGAAATGGCTTATGTTTTATTTGAGATGAACATGTGACATGATTTTAAGAAAAATACAGTTAGGTACTCACTAAATATACAAGTCATGTGCATGACCTTTGAGGCTAGTCATCAATGTTAATGTGACTTCTACTCGTCTGTCTCACAGGACATTTGCTGCATGTGGACCATGCGGAGAGGTCATCAATGATTGCTGGCCAGCAACAGTGCCTGGACACGTGTTCCTTCACACAGACCCGGGCCAGCCTTCCTGCTAAAACTGCAGATAATGCCGAACAGAGAAAAGCCAGCTCATCTATGGCCTGCCTGAATTCCTAATTCAGAACCTAACAGCTGGTTCTTGGTGTCGGCCCTTAAGCTTGGGAGGGATTTGTTAGCAGCAGGTGTCTAGCACAGACTGTACTTCCTCAGGCTGTGGATCTGTGCCTCTTTCTGATCCCTCTGTCATTCTCAGTATTCCAGGCCCAGTCCATCTCTTCTCTCTTCCAGTGTGCTGGTTGATGTTTTGACAACTTGGGTCACAATCTAGGGTCATCTGGGAAAAGGAAACCTCAATTGAGAAAATGCATCCTCAGATCAGACTGTAGGCAAGTCTGTGGGGCATTTTTTTTTTTTTTGGTGTGGTATTCTTGCTACTTTTATTTTCTATTGAAAACAAAAAAGACGCATTTTTCATGCAATATATTCTGTCCATGGTTTCTCCTCCCCCAACTCTTCCCAGATCCTTCCCACCTCCCCACTAACACAACCCCACATCCTTCTTTTCCTCTCTCTCTTTCTTTAGAAAACAAACAAACAAAACAAATAAACCAGGATAATAAAAAAGACACACAAACACAAAAACAAAACCTATAAAAACACAAAATTGTAAACCATAATATACAAGCAAAAGACCAGTAAGATGAAAACTGCCTGAACAAAATAAGACAAACCTCTACAAAAAAGTAACATTGTGTTCGTTTTGTATCGGTCATCTATTGCTGGGCATAGAGCCTACCCCTAAGCGTGCAGTTAGATACCCAGTGAGACTCCATTGGAGAAAACTAGTTTTTCCTTTGTATGTGGATGTCATTTGGAGATAGCTTCTTGGTTAGGGGTGGGAGCCTGTGTCCACTTCCCCCTCAGTGCTGGGACCCTGTCTGGCTTGAACCTGTGCAGACCCTGCACATGTTGCCACTGTCTCTGTGATTTCATATGTGCATCAGTTCTGTCTGCTTGGAAGACACTTTTGTGGGGGCAATTTCTTGATTGATGATAAACATAAAAGAGCTCAGCACTGTGAGTGGCAGCACCCTGGGCAGGTGGTTCGGGGCTGTATAAGAAAGCATGCTGAGAAAGCCAGGGCGGGCAGCAAACATGTAAGAAAAATAATCCTCCATGACCTCTGCTTCAGTTCCGGTATTCCAGGTTCCTACCTTGGGTTCCTTTATGACAGACTATAAGCTGTAAGCAGAAGGGAACTCTTCCCTTTCCCAGTTGCTTTTGGTCATGGTGTTTTATCACAGCAATGGAAAGCAAACTCAGACATCTGGTTTCCCCCAGCACGTGTTTAGGTGGCAAACAGGCCAAGGCCACTGCCGTCCTGACAGGGCCCATCTCTACTTCCTAGACTTCCTCTTATTGCCATTTGATCAGAGAGTGGGAGGTCATAAGAATTTTCATTTGCTTTTCCACCAATGGGTTCTACTTTGGGTCAGGGAGCCTGGAGCATCATCATAGAAAGTTAAAGTGCTTCATAACCCTTGGTTATTTATTGTATTTGCCCTTGTTACAGCCATGTGGACAGGAGATGGAGGCACACTAAGGTAGGGCAGGGCTGGGTCCTTTCCTGTAATACCTGGACATAGTGACACATAACTATAATCCCAGCACTCCTGAGGTTCAGGCAAGAGGCCATCCTGGGCTTCGTAGTTAAACTCTATCAAAAGAAACATATATATATATGTAGAGACATATATATACATATATATATATGGAGAGAGAGAGAGAGAGAGAGAGAGAGAGAGAGAGAGAGAGAGAGAATATAATAATCAACTGTAGAAGGTGAGAAGGACTAACAGGGATGTGAAATATTGGTGAGCATAAGCTTGACCCTGTTTACACCTCTAGGCTAGAACAGTGGCCTTAGAATCTAAAAACAGATCTACTTCCTTCTCCACAAATATAGACACAGAGACACACTTGTTCAAACACTCAGGAATCCCACAAAAACACAAACCCAGGAGTAGATCATGAAATGAGCTATTATGACCTTGGGCAAGCAATCCCTGCTGTGGAAATACACATTACTCTCATTGGTTAATAAAGAACTGACTGGCCAGTAGCCAGGCAGGGACAGCCAAACTGAGAACCGCTGTGAGGAAGAAAGAAGGGCGGAGTCAGGGAGTCAACAGGAGACACAGGGGAAGCAGGACACGCTGGAGGACAGGTAAATCCACGAGCCACGTGGCATGGCGGGATATAGATGAATAGAAATTGGTTAATTTAAATTGTAAGAGCTAGTTAGTAATCAGCCTGAGCAATCAGCCGAGCATGTAATTAATATAAGCTTCTGTGTGTTTATTTGGAAGCTGCTGGTGGGACAGAAACTTCCACCTACAAACCCCATCCCCCTTCTGCATCTCCACTGTCCTCAGGTTTAAGCAGTCCTCTCCATCCACACAACACTCCTAATCACTCAGAGCTCTTCACACTTGGAGCTTCCAGACGGGAGCACGCGGATTTTGATGCCCGTGGGAGGTGGAGGAGGGCAGGGAGCTGTGCTTGTCCATCCTGAATATCGCAGCAGCAGCTGGCCCTGAGCCTGAGCTCCCACAGGAGAGTGGGGATGGCAGTCAGTCTCGGCAGCTCCGAGGGAGAAGCAGTGAAGGAGAATGGGCCTCCACCATTCTCCACCCAGCCGGCTTCACCCAGGGGACGTAGCCCAGCTCTGGACAGGAGTGATAAGCCTGCCACCAACCACACACAGAGAAGATGGGTGGTGAGGAAGCAAAGCAAGACATCCGGCGTTATTCTTGTGCCTTTGCTGCTGGGCTGGACTAGGGTTCGGTTTCCAGAAAGTCATCTAAAGCGCCGAGTGCTGCATCACAGACGGGACGTCTGGAGCTAACCTCGCTCTTCACTCCTCGTGCCTGATTCTTTGTGGAAGGGAAAAAGAGGATCCTGGAGAGGCTCTGGCTCCGCGTGGCTGTAGCCAATCTCTGACTCGTTTTGAAACGGCAGTATCCTATCTTTTAAGAAATATGTATTTTATTCAACATGTGTGCATGCGAGTACCCATGGAGACCAGGGGGCTGCTCTAACCTTTCTTTCTGTTGCTGCGGTAAACACTCAAGGCAGAAGCTTGAAGCAGAAACCAGTGGGGGATGATGTTGACTGGCTTGTTTCCAGCTCACACTCGGCGAGTGAGCGAGCTCTTTCTTTTTTTTGAGAATTAAGATTTTTATTTCTCTTCAGAACCTGTTATATGCACAATTAATTTAATTACATTTCCAATAATTTACCATATTGAATATTTAATAACAATATATAACTACCATATATTAGCGTTTTCATGCACATGTTTTATTTATCATTGTCTTGTGTTTTTCTAAAAATATTGGTCTTACAACAGGTTTCTAGGCTACAATAAGATCTCCTCTGTGCTAATCAGTTTGATTTTTTAAAAAGATTTATTGGGCTGGAGAGATGGCTCAGAGGTTAAGAGTACTGACTGCTCTTCCAGAGGTCCTGAGTTCATGTCTCAGCAACCACATGGTGGCTCACAACCATCTGTAATGAGATCTGGTGCCCTCTTCTGGTCATACATGCTGTATACATAATAAATAAATAAATCTTTAAAAAAAAAAAAAAGAAAAAAAAAAGAAAAAAAGATTTATTTATTATTTTTACAGCGTTCTGCCTGCTTGTATCCTTGTAAGCCAGAAGAGGGCACCAGATCTCATTATAGATGGTTGTGGTTGCTGGGAATTGAACTCAGACCTCTGGAAGAGCAGCCAGTGCTCTTAACCTCTGAGCCATCTCTCCAGCCCTCAGTTTGATGTTTATCCAAATAAAATATGAGACCAGTTTGTTAAACAGAGGAAAACAAAACCATAAAATGAACCTGGCCACTTATCATAACATGCATTGTTTATATATTTCATAACACGTACTGTTTACATGTATTTGGTCTCCAACATAGCTCTAAGGGTTTTTTTTTCTTTTATTGAAAATAGATTTTTTTTTCACACAATATATTCTGATTATGGTTTCCCCTCCTTCTACTCCTCCTAGTTCCTCCCCACCTCCCCTCCCATCTGGATCCATTCTCATTCTGTCTCCCTTAGAAAACAAACAGGCATCTACAGAATAATAATGTAGCATAGAATAGTATAGTATAGTATAGTATAGTATAGTATAGTATAGTAGATAAAATCAAAGCAAACAGAAGGAAAAGAGCCCAAGAAAAGACATAAGAAACAAATATAGACACAGAGACAATTTTGTTCAAACATTCAGGAATCCCATAAAAACATAAACCCAGAAGTCATAATACATACACAAAAAGCCCTGTAGGATAAAAAAATAAAACAAAATACAATAAAGGTAGTCAGGGTCAGGGTGGGCAGGGTTCGGGGGAGAGCCTTGACATGAAATTCTGAGACAAGTAACCTCCAAAGATGCCGGTGGGTTTGTTTTCTTCTGGCATTCACTGCTGGGCATTCGGCCTGCCCTTAAGAGTAGTTTGTTTCCCCAGTGAGACTCCCTAGGAGGAAACTGAATTTTCATTTGTAGGTGGCTATCAGTTGAAGCTAGCTTTGGGTTAAGGATGGGGGCACGTGTCCACTTCTTTCAGTTCTAGGACCCCATCTGGTGCAGATTCATGCAGGCCCTGAGCATGCTGCCTCGTGTCTGTGAGTTCATGTGTGTATTGGTCCTGGTGTGTTCAGAAGGCCTTGTTTCCTTGGTGTCCTCCACCCCCTCTGGCTCTTATTGGTTCAGTCTCATCTTCCACAGGGTTCCCTGATCCCTGAGGGGAGGGATTTGATGCAGGCATATCATTTCAGGCTGAATGTTACAAGGTCTCTCACTCTCTGCACAATGTCTGGCTGAGGGTCTCTGTATTTGTTCCCATCTGCTGTAGGAAGAAGCTTCTCTGATGATGGCTGAGCAAGGCACTGAAATATGAGTATAGCAGAATGTCATTAGGAGTCATTGTACTGCTACATTCCTTTAGTGGAACGGTAGTATTTGGTTTTTCCCTGGGTCTCTGGGCTAGCTCGTCTCAGGTTCTTTATCACCCAAGCAGCAGCGTTGGGTGTGTGGGTTCCATCTCATGGAGTGGGCCTTAAGTCAAGTCAGGTAGGGGCTGGTTATCTTCACAAGCTCTGTGCTGCCCTTGCACCAGCATATCCTGCAGACAGGACACTGCTGTAGATCGAAGAGTTTGTGGCTGGGTTGGTGTTTTGGTTTCTCCTTTGGTAGTGTTCAGGGTACCTTCTGGTACCAAGGACACTAGCCAGTAGGGGTGAAGGCTCTGTGCCGGCACCAGCTCCATCGACTTCTTCCACGTTCAATGAGTCGTGAAGGTGTTGTCTTCAGCAGTGGGGCCTTACTCTCTGCTTAGGGAGAGCCACCTATAGTCTTGGTGACAGCCCGCGTTGTTTGGGAGTTGATGGCCACGGGGCCACGTTGGCCAACAACTCAATTAGATGTAACCCATTTCTGGCACTGGAAGCTTCATTTGGTGACAAGAAATGTCCAGTTGGGGCTCTGTTTCCCTCATTATTTGGCAATTTCATTTACATTGTCTTCATATATGTATATGTTTGGGGAAGTTTCTACTGTATTGTTTCCATACTACAATCAAATGGCTCCTAATTTTAGCTGTCCCTCCCCGTATTCCTTCCTTCCTTCTCTCCCTCCCAGCCTGACACCCCTTTTCCAGTCTCTCATCCCCACCCCTGCCCCTCTGTCCATCCAGAATTATCCATTCTATTTTTCTTCCTAGGGAGCTCTTTGCTCCAGACCCTTATTCTGTACCTAACCTCTGTAGGTCTACAGACAGCAGCTATATTTTTATACCGCCCAGGCCTACCTGCTTAGGGATCAAGCCATGCACAGTGGGCTGGGCCCTTACATCAGCTAGCAATCAAGAAAGTGCCCACAGACATGCCCATAGGCCGAGCCGATGGCTGCAGTTCCACTGAGGTTTGTAAGAAATAAGCCAGCAGAGGAAAATGAAAAAATAGACTCAATTTGATCTCAAAATGGCAAGCGCAAACCTGTATTGGTCTGAGAGTTTGGCGTCCCCAAACACTGTGACTGGGTATCTGGGGGTTCAAGGGAGCCCTCAGGCCAGGTCTGAGCATCAGTAAACTAGTTGAACTGAGAGCAGGAAACAGGGGGGGCCTAGCTTTATCAGGCCCAGAAACTGCTTTTTGGATAAACTGTTTTTCAAAACTGTCAGGGTGAGAAGTAAGTCGATTGCCTGCTTTTGTGACCTCAGGGCTCCAGGGCATGGTACAGGGGTTGACTGCTTCTGAGAGAATTCAGTAGGTGGCAGAGTTCTTGAAGACTTGGGCCTGTTTTATGGCCCTGGTATGGGGGGGGGGAGATTTCCTTTAATGCCTCTTCCCAGGTGTGTCAAGACAATCAAGATCAGCCTCCACAGGGGCACCAGATCCTTAGGAGAGTTAACTGGTGTTTGTGAGCCACCCAGTAGGAGATGTGAACTCTGATCCTCCCATAGATAGAACGGTAAATGCTCTTAACTGCTGAGCCATCTCTTCAGCTCCCTGCATCAGAAATCTTTTCTGCCCTGTGACTCCCAGACCCCTGGTCTCCAGTGAATGTATACTTCCATATTTACCACACCAGGCATTTCAGTCATGGTGCTTCCTTGTCCATAGTCCCTTCTATGGAAAATCGATGGCCAGTAGCTCCCGATAATTCTTCAGCTGACTTAATTTTATTTCATTGATTTTTGTTGTGGTGGTTTTGTTTTGAGGCAGAGTCTCACTTTGCAGTCCAAATTGGCCTCAAACTACAGTGCAGCACAGGCTGGCCTTGACTTTATGATAGTTCTCCTGCCTCAGCTTCCGGAGTGCTGGGATTACAAGCAGGAGCCAGTGTCCAGCTTTAGTTTAGTGGCTTTAACACCGTACAACTTCCCTCCAAGCCACTGCTGATATGGCGTATAAAATAAACTCTTGCTGCTAAGAATTTGACCTTTTGAGGGAAGAGGAAATGGTTGGTCATAGTGCGAGCTGAATCAGAAAGTGGAGTTAAGATTTTATGAGTCAGAGTAGAAGGATGAAAATGCAGTGACAAAGAGAAGACATGACAGAAAGCCTAAGTGCATCAGTGGTGTGAGGCACGGGCCAGGGTGACATCACATGTCTGCACATTAGTGAAGCTCTATTAAGTTCTGCTGCTGTCACTCCGGAACACCCTTGCTGCATGCCCACCTCCTGACAGCCTTGGGTGCTCCAGGACTTCTCTTCCCAGAGTCTCTAATATTGCCCCTTGGCACTCTCAGCACGTGAAGTGTTCATAACCAAAAGGCAGACACACACACAGCCCTCCTGACATCATGTGTATAAATTGACTGCCCCATGGTACGATTAATGGGAAGGTTTTATTGTAGATATGAGAGAGAGAGAACAGCCAGAGGCATCTAGAAGAATCCATAATATGGCCAGCAGACTGGATGTGGCCAGGGCTATCTACAAGAGGGGGGAAAAGACAGGGTACAGAGACTAGAGAACACACAGTGAGAGAGGCAGGAGCGGAGCGAATGGAGCAAGAACAGAGTGAACATAGCAAGAATAGCAGGGTTATAAGGAGAAGGAGTAGCTGATGAGTGGGCAGCCATGAGCTGGAGGGAGTTCAGGGTAGAGGAGGAAGTGAGAAGGGCTGGGATGCTAGCGTGGACTTTGAAGTGTGTGACAGGTGCTTGTAACACTGACTCTGGAAGCCAGCATGAGCTTTGATATGCTAATAGGTCTCTTCTGCCAGAGGTAAGGGAAAGGACTCCTTTTGGTAGTCATTAGTTTCACAAGGTCCTGAGGAATGCTAGCTTTTACCTAAGCACAAGAAATCCTCCTGTAGCCCCGGTTGAGCTCAATACCTGAACTGCCTATTGGAGTTTGGAAAACTGGAATTTCCTTTGGACCTGACACTAAGTACTGAGAGTCGTAGCAGGAATGCTCCGAGGTAGCTCCTCCTCTTCTTCAAGGAAAAAATGATGTTTTATTTTGGCCTACATTTTCAGGGGGTGGGGGCTACAGTCCTTCATGGTGGGGATAGCATAGAAGCAGGGACATGAGGCTGGCTCAGCAGTCAGGGAGGCTGAGGTGGCTCCTCTGCTCCCTGGACAGGCTGGCCAGGATGTTCTCTGTGCTGATGTGCCTTTCCATGGGTGATCATCACCGCCATTTCACTGCCGTAATATTGGCTGCCACTTCCCAGTGCCTGTCCTGTGCCAGGAACAACACTTGGCATTTAGCAATAATTTCTGCATTCTATTACAGCAATCCCACAAAACTGACACTTTCAACACCTTATAGCTAACGAAATGCTGCTTGAGAGAGAATAATGAACTTGGCCAGGGACACCCATTGGCAAGCGACAGACACGAGACTCAGCATTGACTGACTTCCAAGCTTCTGCCTTTTTGGTCTTCTGGGGCAACTTGGTCAGGAGTGCCTTGGCTTCCTCTGAAGCAGGAGTTAGCCTTGCAGACAGCAGGGCATTTTACTCATTCGGCTTTGATGCCAGCGAGGATCCAACCCGGTCCCCACCACACTTGTTATGTCACCCCCAGGATGAGTCCCTTCTTTGTCATTCTCCTGATGTGCCACTCATCTTTATCCATCACCAGCTTTATCTGAGATCTCAGACTCAATCATACTTCAAATTTAAGATATATCTTAACCAGCCAATTCGATTTTGCCAATTAAAAACTTACATGCATTTATTGACAATTTCACACATGTACACAACATACTGTGACCATTTTCACCTGCATCACCTATTTTATTCTCCTCCCTTTCCCTCTAAACCAAATGAGAAATTAAACAAAAGGAGGAAACATGAGTACTCCTAAAGTATGGAGAAGCTTTTTATTGTCGATGTAAGGGAGAAGACAGGAAGAGGGAGGAGTCCAGGCTGAACATGGCTGGCAGGCTAAACTGGACCATGAGAGGAGAGAGGGGGAGGGAGAGCAAAAGAAGAGCAACCAATCAAGAGGAAACAGCCCTTGCCAAGAGACCCACAGACCAGTATAGCCAGATGGCTGAGTTATTATAGGGATCAGTCTTGGGGAAGGGACATGAACCCCAAATCTGGAAGATTTAGGGTAGGGGGCAGGGTGATGCTGGGAGGAGCCACAGGTACTGAGGGATGCTGGGAGAGTTGGGAGGAGCCACGGGTGCTGAGGGATGCTGGGAGAACTGGGAGGAGCCACAGGTGCTGAGGGATGGTGGGAGAACTGGGAGGAGCCACAGGTGCTGAGGGATGCTGGGAGAGCTGGGAGGAGCCACGGGTGCTGAGGGATGCTGGGAGAACTGGGAGGAGCCACGGATGCTGGGAGAGCTGGGAGGAGCCACGGGTGCTGAGGGATGCTGGGAGAGCTGGGAGGAGCCACAGGTGCTGAGGGATGCTGGGAGAGCTGGGAGGAGCCACGGGTGCTGAGGGATGCTGGGAGAGCTGGGAGGAGCCACAGGTGCTGAGGGATGCTGGGAGAGCTGGGAGGAGCCACGGGTGCTGAGGGATGCTGGGAGAGCTGGGAGGAGCCACGGGTGCTGAGGGATGCTGGGAGAGCTGGGAGGAGCCACGGGTGCTGAGGGATGCTAAAAGTACTGGCCAGCGTCTGCTTGATAGGTTTACAGGCAGGCACCTGAGTTAGCCATTTGTCCTGGATTTTTGATACCCTCTTCTTCTCAAGTCCACTACTTACTTTCATACCTTTGTGAATTGAATTTGAGTTGTTTGCATAAGCATGGATTGTGTTGGGGGTGTTATTGGATTGTGGGCAACTTACCACTGACCATGCCACAAAAGAAAATGAGTCCCCCTCTCCCAGAGACAGCTCCTCAGGGAGGGATGGGACCTTACAATCTCCTCTCCTGTTGGTGAAAGAATGCAGTGTTAGGTCTCAAACCTGGAACAAAAGGCTAACTGAGATGCCTATTAACATATCAAAGCCTACTCTGGCCACCAGGTTCTCCCAGCACCCCACATGCCCTACCTGTTACAGGCTCCTCCTGGTTGTCACACCCTGCCCCCTACCCTGAACACTCCAACCCCGGGGCTGGGCTGCTGTGGATGATTGATTGATAAACAAAGTGCTGATTGGCCAGTAGCCAGGCAGGAAGTATAGGCGGGACAAGGAGAGAGGAGAATTCTGGGAAGTGGAAGGCTGAGGCAGAGAGATGCTGTCAGCCACAGGGATGAGAAGCATGATGTAAGATACCGGTAAGCCACGAGCCATGTGGCAAGGTATAGATTTATAGAAATGGGTTAATTTAAGAGATAAGAACTAGATAGCAAGAAGTCTGCTACGGCCATAAAGTTTATAAGTAATGTAAGTCTCTGTGTGTTTGCTTGGGTCCAAGTGGCTGCGGGACTGGTGGATGAGAGAGATTTGTCCTGACCATGGGCCAGGCAGGACCAGGAAAACCTCAGCTACACTGGGTTCTTCCCTCACCCCCCATCTTCCCTATATAATTCAGTCATGTGGGCTACCATTGGCCCTTTTGGCCCCTTGGCCTTCTGGCTCTCCCCTTTCCTCCCCCCACTCCCCTCACACGGCCAGGCTCTGTTTGCTGGTTGTGTCCATATGGACTCTCCCAGATGTCTCTGCCAGATGTCTCTGTCTTTGCTTGTTTTCATATATATATATATATATATATATATATATATATATATATATATATAAAACTTCAGCCCCCTAGGAGCAGCCACGTCCTCTTTTTCTTTCTTTTTTCTTTCTTTTCTTTTTTTTCCATTCAGATGGAACGACAGTAAGCTCTTACGCAGACAGCCACATCTGTTCCAGGCTCCTGAGTTGCAAACCACTTCATGGCCAGAAGAGTGTTTTGTGTGTTCCTTCCTACCTTTTTGGCTTTCACATTCTTTTTTGCTCCCTCCTCCATGATGTTACCTGGGCCTCGCAGGGGTGCTTATCCATGTCCTGCTTAGGCCTGATGCTCCTTCGTCTCCTGGCTAATGACCACCATTGTCCTAACACTTCTGCTCCCTGGAGCCAACTCATCTCCAGTCTTGCTGATTCCATCTCCTCAGAATTATCACTTTCCCTTGCATGCATGCTCCCCGGGCTGGCAATCACCTCATTCCGGCCTTGCCCCATTTAAGGGGTCCCGGGGCTTTCCAGTATTAGTATATAAAGTGCAATTTTGACCCTAACACTGTCCTCTGTTAGTCGCTTACTGAGACGTAACAAACTTCTTCCCAACTCAGTGGTTGACACAATATCAACTTATTATCTCCCAGTGTTCTGTGGGGCAGGAATCTAGGGGCAGCCTAGCTGGTGAGAGGTCTCTCTGAGGCTCCAGGACTGTGTTTTGATCTGAAGGTTCAGGTGGGCAAATCTGCCACCAAGCTTCAGTAGCTATTGTCAGGTTTGGTTCTTGCCAGCCGTAGGCTGGAGAGTCCTTGCCATAGGGTCACTCATAATGCCCCCAGAGTCGTTAGGGCCGGGGCCTGGAGCCTGGTAGCCCTGACAAGTTAGGCTTGGCCATCCACCTTAAATAAGCCAACTAAACAGAGAGGTAGCAATGGGTCGCAGAGAAAGGAGACTTAGTCAATGTTGGGAACACACAGGAAGGAGAAGTAAGGAGGTCCAGTGGCCCCAAGTTCACCTGCGAGGTCTTGGCATGAGGCTTAGGTTTGACTAGGCATCTGGAGGTCTGCATACTGAAGCAGTCTCAGTCAGAGTGTCCCCTGCCCCATCATCCACCCATCAGTGTCTTCAGCTCCAGTCTCTCCGGCAAAGTTGTCACAACTGTGAAACTGGAGACAAATTCCTCTCCTGCTGGCCCCAGGCAGTCAGCATTTTCTTTCTCTTAGCGTGAGATTCCTGGAGAATCCGGTTTCTTGAGGGAACCATTGTTTCGGCCGAAAGGAAGGGCACAGATGCCTTCAGAATATTTTGTTTCCGCCAGGCTGGTTCCAAGAGGGCTGTTGACAAGAGGCCAACACAAATCACATTCTTTGCAACCTAATCTTGGAAATGCTCCCACTTCTATTTCTGGAGCTGCAATTGCTCCATCCGACCCATATTTCTTTCAAGAAGACGGCAGAGCTGGCCCAGGCCTTGCTGGCTGCCCAGTGTGCACTGCCCTCTCCCTGGCCTTTGTACAGCCAGTGCGTTCTTGCTGGGAAATGTGTTTTGATGGCTCTGGGCAGAACTGCGCTTCTACCCTGTCCTTTGTGCTTTGTTTAAAGCCGTACAAGCAATTACCTTTTATAATCCTAGGCTCGCTTTAGGTTAGCCCCTTCAAATTGTCTCCAGCAAACTGTTAGGGTGCTGTGTCACTTTCCCTGGGGAGACATGAACAACATCTCCTCACCCCGGGATAGGGGTG
This sequence comes from Peromyscus eremicus, assembly GCF_949786415.1. Taxonomy (NCBI): domain Eukaryota; kingdom Metazoa; phylum Chordata; class Mammalia; order Rodentia; family Cricetidae; genus Peromyscus; species Peromyscus eremicus. Next base: position 155,409 of record NW_026734854.1, on the reverse strand, counting down.
ATAGGGCACCCGGGACTAACTAGAGGAAGGATTCTGTGGAAGTCTAGCTTCGTGAGCCAGTGAGTTTCCTGAGGATACTTACTAGAGCATGGGGCCTCACGGGCAGCTGCATCACTGAGAAGCCCACCCCAGAAGGAGGACAGAAGCTGTATCCCTGGGGCTCCCTGAACACCCTGTACTCAGCTGAGTTGATTGGAGACTCCCCTCTTCACAGCAGTTGTGAGACCTTGTGAGTCTTGTAACTTTGTCCACCCCCCTGCCACACACTTCTCCATTTAGGAGAGAAAGTTTCCATTTAAAAAATGCTACACAAATGAGACTGTGGCGGCTAGAAGGCGCTCTCTGGGCACTGGCTTGTACCTGAGTGTTTGGTAGAGGGCTGACTGCAGGCTGTTGTCCTCACCAGTGCCTCATTTATACTCTTGAGTCAGCCATTGTATTCTAGATGGTTCTTTACTGATACTATAATCTCCCAGTGCTTCCTGCAATGGGCTAATTAAGGCTTGTTTAATTCTGTTTTAAAAGTTCATCTTATTTTTATGTATGTGTCTGTGTCTGTGCAATGAGCACATGCCTGCTTCCCCAACACACCACTCCAACAAGGCCACGCCTCCCAATCCTTCCTAAACAGTCCATCAATGGGGAACCAAACATTCACATATATGAGCCCAAGGGGCCATTCTCATTTAAACCACCACACCCATGTGCTCTCACAGACCCAGTTCACCCTGGTAAATACGCTTGTCTACCTAGGTGCAGAGCCATCTCCTTCCTCAAAATGGAGTCGTAATTTGCTTGTACAATGGAGCCTCTCAAGGCAAGGAACAGCCTGAAAAACCACTGTTTAATACAATGTGGAGCCACTTAGGACAAGGTACCACCTGATCTCAACAGGCTTCAAAGCAATCTGTTCATTCTGGGGATTTTGGATTTAAAAATCAGGTGTTTTGTCTTTCCATACACTTCACAATATTCAATCATCTCTCTCTCTTTCTCTCTCTCTCTCTGTGTGTGTGTGTGTGTGTGTGGGGAGAGAGACAGACAGACAGACAGACAGACAGATGGTTTTGGGGATCCATTTCAGCTCCCTTCACATCTACCTTTGAGCTACATCTCCAGCGTAGCTGTGAACATTTTGATATGTCTATTTAACATGATTTGCCAGATGCCTCTGATGCACCCAATACAATGTCAAGCACTGGGAATAAACAGTACCTGCTAGACTGTTTGAGGTGCCACGTAGAGGGACAGCAAGTTCTTAAGGTTGCAGAGGAAGCTGGTCATGGTGGCACAGGCCTATACTCCCAGCTACTTAGGATGCTGAAGCAAGAGGATCTGCAAGCTTGAGGGCTGCCTCTGTCTCTTAGTGACAGCCTGTCTCCAAATACAAAGTGTAAACTGGGCTGTAGTGGGTAGCCATTCCAGCTTTGTTCTGGAAGTTCCAACCCCCATTGAGACTTCGGCAACTGTCACTCCTACAAGGCGGGGCCAAGGGAGGCGCCTGGGGACCCGAGATTGGGATCGGGGAATGCTCTCTTGGTTCCAGGACGCTGGATGGTGGAGGTAGACAGAGGAGAGCTCCAGAGAACACCGCTGGACTGTGATACACCTTCCCCAGACCCCGCGACCTACCTATCCCTTAATTTGTAAGTTACGCCATTAAATAAATCTCCTTTTAACTACGTGGAGTGGCCTAAATAATTTCGCCAATATCTGGCGCTCACGTGGGGAAAATTCCAAAAGCCTGGGTGGCTCCTGCCCTCAGCCTCCTCCCCGGCTAGCGGGTACCTAAACCCGCCTGCAAAGTTCCATATAACCAGGGAACACCTACACGGTTCCATTCCCGAAAAAGGGAGCAGCTAGTCCGGTCTCAGCTCCCTAGCTTAGCCCCGAGACCAGCGAAAGAGGCACTCCCCAGTGCCTGAGTGCATGCACGCCAGCTGCAGCTCGGCTCCGCCATCTTGACTCCAGCGAGCTGCAGTCAGCCAAGATCACCAGCAGGCCCTGCTTTGGAGCTGTACCATCGCCACCTGCCGGCTGAAAAGTGCTACTACACCCCCCAAAACCACAAAAGGTAAGTAAAAGTACCTGATAATTTTACACCTTAAAATTGACTAACAAATTTTGAGTAATTCTTGTAATATGGCTGACAACATTACCTCACAAGAATTTGAAAACCTTTTTGCCTGTATGATGAATGACATCTTCCTGGAAATATACGACCTTCCTAAGGCATATCTGGCCTGTACCATTTTGGCATTCATTGTAATAATCCACGCAGTGTTCAAACACTGGTTTAAAAACAAGAACAAAGATGAGTCATTATTGGGACTGATACAGGCTTTAAGCGAGAGCAATGACGGCTTACAGAAAAAGATTCTATCTCTGGAATCTGCTTTAATGGATAGCAATGAGACCTTAGAGAAAAAGATTCTTTCTCTGGAATCTGCTAATCAGGATTTACAAAACAGGCTTGTACCAAAAATTGATCTTATTGATAATAAATGTGAATATTTAATGGACAGGACACTAACTCTCCAGACACTATATAAGGAAGAAAGATTATCATTAATTGATAAGATAAGGTCCATGGAATCATGTGGTTCTGAGGAACATAAAAACTTCTATGATTCCATGAGAAATCTGGAGTCCCTTGCCAGAGAGGAGGTTCACTCCCTAGAACAGACCCTAGGTGCTCGTTTGCAGGCCTTAGAAGAAACTCTCAGTAAACATGACAAGGGACCTAATAAGCAGAAGGGCAAGACCATAGAGGTTGTAACATCTCCAAATGGCTCTCACACAATGGCTTATCCTGTTATCATCCATGAGAAGCCAGCGGATGACACACACCCCGAGCCATATAATACATATACATTACAACCAATTTCAACAAGGGACTTTAAAAATATAAAGGAAGCAGTAGTTATGTATGGGATACACTCCACATACGTAAAACAATTGTTAAATTCAAGGTCTACCTCACATAGAATCATCCCAGATGACTGGCATCAGTTGATTTCAGCTGTTCTAGAATATAGTCAGCAGCTACAGTGGAAAAGCTGGTTGAGAGAAGAGGCAAAAAATTTAGAACAACAAGGTAAACTCAGAGGTTTTGTGATCTCCCAAGATCAAATACTTGGTGAGGGATGTTTTGCTGACAGGAATGTACAAGCCATTTATGATGAACATACAATATCCCTATGCCGTACAGCAGCTCTAAATGCTTGGGAAAAAATTCCAGAACCTGGAAAACCAACTGAGGTATACACAAAGATATTTCAGGGACCGTACGAACCCTTCACTGATTTTTTACAAAGACTGAACACAGCTATAACAAGAGCTGTATCAGATAAAGAATTAAGAAAAGTATTAATTGAGTCCTTGGCGTTCGACAATGCTAATGCAGAATGCAGAAGAATACTTACACCATTAAAGATCAGATCAGCTCCTTTGGAAGAATGGATTCAGTATACTAATGGTGTTGAGTCTCGTAATTACAGTAATGAGGCTTGGATAGGAGAGACAAATCCCAGAGGTGAAAGAAGGCCCAGTGTTACCAAATGTTTTAAATGTGGTACACCAGGTCATATAAGTAAAAACTGTACATGGGGTACTCCTAGGAGTAATACTCCTTTTAGGAATAGCCTAAACAGGAGACCCCAACCACCTCCTGGATTATGTAGAAGGTGTGGCAAAGGCCAACATTGGACCAGTGAGTGCAGATCAAAAATAGATATACGAGGTAACCCTTTACTGGCGGGAAACGCCTCAGGGGGCCTCTTGCAGGCCCCCAAATCAAATGTAGTACGAACATTCCCAGCCACTGTGGAAGAAATTCCTCTCCAGGACAACTGAATAAACCACTGCCTAATGTAAAAACCGATACTGCAATGGATGATAAAACAGCTCTGATGGATGGATCACAGTTTACAAAGAACACTATAAAACAAATATTTTGGCAGACTTCCATAAATGGTCAAAGACCAAAGCTTAGAATTCGAATTAATGGCCTGGTTATGGAGGGACTGGTAGACACAGGTGCAGATGTGATTATAATTACACCAAAATCATGGCATCCGAATTGGCCTCTTCAAGAGGTAGATGTCCAACTTTTAGGGATTGGCACCCTATCTCAGATAAAACAGAGTTCGAGATGGGTTGAATGCATAGGGCCAGAAGGACAGAGAGGAAGACTGAAGCCATATGTAGCAAATGTAGCAGTAAATCTTTGGGGCCGAGATCTGTTACAACAGTGGAATACCCAGATTAAAATTCCTACACTTTCAGAAAAAGAATACAGACCAATGCATGTTTCTAGGAATAATATCATCGCATGCTATAAAAATCAGGCACCAACCATTCAGGCTGTTCACAAACAGAGCACAACTGCTGTTGAACTCTCAGAAGTACCAACTGCCTTACCTTTAAAATGGCTAACTAATAAACCTGTCTGGGTTGGACAATGGCCTTTGACAAAAGAGAAGCTACAAGCTTTAGAACAGCTGGTTCAAGAGCAGTTAAATGCTCAACACATTGAAGAATCTACCAGCCCTTGGAATTCTCCTGTATTTGTTATAAAAAAAAAAGTCTGGTAATTGGAGAATGCTGACAGATCTGAGAGCTATTAATAAAGTAATTCAGCCAATGGGCTCCCTACAGACTGGGATGCCCTTGCCCTCTCTGCTACCTAAAGAATGGCCTATAATAGTTATTGACTTAAAAGACTGTTTCTTTACCATACCCTTACAAGAAAATGATAGAGAAAAATTTGCCTTCACAGTACCTAATTATAACAATTCTCAGCCAGTCAAGAGATATCAATGGAAGGTCCTGCCACAGGGAATGTTAAACAGCCCTACTTTGTGCCAATACTTTGTGCAGAAACCATTGGAGATAATTCATGTAAAGTTTCCACAATCCATAATTTATCACTATATGGATGATATCCTATTAGCTGATCCAAAGTTAGATACATTAGAAAGCATGTTTGAAGAAGTAAAAAAAGTTTTGCCTCACTGGGGACTGCAACTTGCTCCTGAAAAAATACAAAGAGGAGATTCTATTAACTACTTAGGATATAAGATAGAGCTACAAAAAATTAGACCCCAAAAGGTACAGCTAAGGAGAGATCGATTGAAGACTCTTAATGATTTTCAAAAGTTATTAGGAAGCATTTCCAACTTACTGGGTATCATGGGAATACCCAAAGATGGACTACAAAATTTGGCTAATACTCTAGAAGGGGACAAAGAATTAAATAGTCCAAGAGAATTATCAGCCGAAGCTGAGAAGGAATTGGCTCTAGTAGAAAAGACAATTCGAGAAGCACATGTGGATCGTGTGGATCCAGAACTTAAATGCATTCTTGTCATATTCCCCTCCAGACATTCCCCAACAGGTATTTTGATGCAGAGGGAAGATATTATATTGGAATGGATATTCCTACCACGTAAACCAAATAAGAAATTAAAGACTTATATAGAAAAGATCTCTGATTTGATTCAAAAAGGTAAACTAAGACTTCGCCAGTTGACAGGAATGGACCCAGCAGAAATTGTAGTACCTTTAACTAATGAAGAAATTTCATCACTATGGAAAGATAATGAATACTGGCAGAGAGCCTGCAGTAACTTTTTGGGAGAGATTAACAACCACTATCCCAAAAGCAAGAGAATAGAATTTATAAAGAAAACCGAATGGGTCCTTCCTCACATTGTATGACAAAAGCCAATTTCTGGAGTCCTCACATTCTATACTGATGCAAATAAATCAGGGAAAGCAGGATATAAATCAGGAGACTTAAGTAAAGTGGTACAAAGTCCATACAGCTCTGTACAAAAGGCAGAACTGTATGCCATTCTTATGGTACTGATGGACTTCACAGAACCCCTCAATATAGTCACTGACTCTCAATATGCAGAGAGAGTTGTTTTACATATTGAAACTGCTGAATTTATTCCTGATAATACAGAATTAACTTCATTATTCATACAATTGCAGGAAATCATCAGAAAAAGGGAACATCCTATATATATATAACACATATCAGATCCCATACAGGTCTGCCAGGACCTCTAGCACAAGGTAATGATGAGATTGATCAGTTACTAATAGGTAATGTGCTAGAAGCTTCAGAATTTCATAAGAAATACCATGCAAATAGCAAAGGTTTGAAGAAGGATTTCTCCATCACTTGGCAACAGGCTAAGGATATTGTGAAAAAATGTCCTACTTGTTCCATCTATAACCAACTTCCATTACCTGCAGGGAGCAATCCAAAAGGTATACAAAGAAATGAAATTTGGCAGATGAATGTGTTTCATTTTGCAGAATTTGGAAGATTAAAGTATGTACATCATACCATTGACACCTATTCAGGATTTCAATGGGCAACTCCTATGAGTTCTGAAAAGGCTGATTCTGTGATTACACACCTATTAGAAGTTATGGCCATCATGGGGATACCTGTACAAATTAAGACAGACAATGCTCCAGCATATGTCTCCAATAAAATGAGACAATTCTTTGCTTATTACAATATAAAGCATGTTACAGGTATACCACACAATCCCACAGGCCAAGCAGTCATAGAAAGATCCAATTGAACTTTAAAGGATATGCTAAATAAACAGCAACAGGTAACAATGACTCCTAGAAATAGATTGCATAGTGCTTTATTAACCTTGAATTTTCTCAATGCTGATGAGAAAGGAACAACAGCTGCAGAGAGACATTGGACGACAGACAAAACTCCCGAGCTAAACCAACCGGTTTATTTCAAGGATGTGCTGACATCAGAATGGAAACCTGGATATGTTCTACGTTGGGGAAGGGGTTTTGCCTTTGTTTCTGCAGGAGAAGAAAAGCTATGGATACCAACAAAATTAATAAAAATTCGATTTGAACAGGAAAAACCCCTTGATGAGGTGAAGTAAAAGATCATCCACCAATGTGACATCTCTACAAGTTGTAAGAAAAATTTAACAATCAAGGTTGGGGTAGGGTTCTGTTTTTGTCTTTCCAGGATAATGGAAATACCCATCTTCCAAAAATCATAAGGCCTTGGATATCCAGATGTTTACAGCAGAAAGAAAGAATCTATTGGTACCAATCTACACATGGTAAAATCTCACTGTCTAACATCTATCTTTCTATCAATCTAGAAAAGTTGTGGTTCCAATTCAATTATAAGCCAAGCTGGCTTTGGAGATGGAACTGGCTCACTCCTTCTCTAAACCCAAGCACATTGCTAAAACAAAAGTTTGAGAGATTCTTCAGTACCATATCAGAAGAGCCCTCTGGTGTGGGACAGAAGGAAACCAATAAAAAGGGACCATTGTCTTCTAGATTCTAATTCTCTCCATGCTTACTCTTGATTTCTCAGAATCCTTTCTTACATGCTATGTCCTCCTTAAATCCAAATCTTCCATTTTGATAACAAATAAGTTTTTCTAATAGCAATCTCAGAAGTCTCCAGAAGGAAGATGGGGCCCCAACAACAACTCTACCCAATCCAGAATGATGCCATGGTAATCATCATCATACTACACTTCTTACCAGAATTTCAGACAATCTTACCCATTACTCTAAGAATTGCTGCAGAACCTACAGTTAGTCTAACTGAAATTTAACTATCTGTGCTTTCTCACAGTACCCAACAGAGATAACATCACCCCTTAAACAGCAGGAAGCAATTCTAAGAAAACGACGCCCCTTCTCCCTTAGGTTTCATAATTCTCAGGGTTATGGATGATGGTTATAGGGTTGGGGGTGGAAGGAAATATTAAACTCAGTACTCTTAAAAAAAAAAGGAAAAGAAGAAATGGAATGGATACGTATAAGACATTATGGTAGATTATTGTGTATACTAGTAAACAAATTTAGTAAAATAGCAGCCTTAAAGAATTTGCACTGTAATTTGCACTGTTATGGATTCTTATATGTTGATACAAATGTAAACTATTTTTATATTCCTGTTTAAGATAATTTGTATATTGATACAAATACAGAACTATACTTGGTATAATGTACATATATTTCTACTCTTATTTGAAATGTTTGTATATTGATACAAATGTAAATTTATATTTGTCATACTTTATGTATGTTCTACTTCTGTTTAGGATATTTGGTATATTGATATATATTTAAGATTATTGTCATATTGCATATCCCACTACATACTCCTACCTCTGTTATAAATATTGATATATATTTAAGATTATTGTCATATTGCATATTGCACTATATATTCCTACCTCTGTTATAAATATCTTGTGTATTGTCACAATTTTGAAGTCATCATTCTTTACCATACATTTGCTTATAGACTGTCTACCTTGTTTACGTGAAGCCTTAGTCCTTAGGTTATTTCAGTAGATAAGACTTATAGATTTATAGTCACCTATGCTTGTCATCTCTATAGTTACGTTAGTTAGGTTATACAGATTTACAGATACATAGGTCAGATGGACAGGTAATCTTCAAACACTTCATAGACCTAGAGAATATGGCATTTAAATAACTTAGAATTCTGTCGATGTGAGACACAATTGCTCCTGGCTGCACCAATTTGATCCCAAGAGAATGTTGGGCTTCTAGACATTTCCATTTGGAAGTTTGTCTTCTTGGCACAAAATGGCCTACTGGGCAAAGAACTGCCCTTGCCTCGCCGGCTGACAGTACAAATGCAATGCTATCCTTTCTGGACAAGCGGGACACAAGGAAAGCGACCACTGTACTCTGCCAAGACAGGGTAAGATGGTCTTTCAGAATTCCTGCTTCTGAAAATGGTCTGTCAGATACTTTAGGCCTGTAGCCAATTTGAATGCACCAACAATGCTGAGAAACATTAGGTGACTGTCCAGGCTGCCAGCTCTCTCGGTCTACTCTCGCAAGATTCCTGAAAGTTGCTTGCATCCATCTACCATTTCTCAGGTACCATTATATTCCTTCTCAGGTCTTTGATGGGATTGAAGACTAGCAGTTATAGTTACAACTTAGTAGATAGAACATATTAAGTATTAGATTCAGGTTCTTTAGGATAGGACACCTTTTGGAATGATCTTTGTAACATGCCATTTACCTATGCTCTATACTTCTCTGGATTTTAGTATGTGTTTCTTGCTTGATATTATTTGCATTGTAGTTCCATCTTATCTAGGTCATTATCCCTCATTATTCCTGGACAATATTTGATAACCATTCCTTTGTATATAGTCTTGTATTAGGTTAGAACTTTCTTATTTAGACAAAAAGGGGGAGATGTAGTGGGTAGCCATTCCAGCTTTGTTCTGGAAGTTCCAACCCCCATTGAGACTTCGGCAACTGTCACTCCTACAAGGCGGGGCCAAGGGAGGCGCCTGGGGACCCGAGATTGGGATCGGGGAATGCTCTCTTGGTTCCAGGACGCTGGATGGTGGAGGTAGACAGAGGAGAGCTCCAGAGAACACCGCTGGACTGTGATACACCTTCCCCAGACCCCGCGACCTACCTATCCCTTAATTTGTAAGTTACGCCATTAAATAAATCTCCTTTTAACTACGTGGAGTGGCCTAAATAATTTCGCCAATACAGGGCTGAGGGTATAACTATATGGTTGAGCACCTGAGGCCTTAAGTTCAACCTCCAGTCCCGATAATAATAATTAATAATAGTAATAACAACAGTGATGATGATGACAACCCAGAGCGAACTAGACAAAGACTTCAGACAGCAATTGAGCTCAAACAAGATCCAGAGTCAAGCAATCAAAGCAAAAGAACTGGGAGGCATTAGGGCAGGCAGAAGAGAACGGCACACTTCCAGAAATACAGCAGTGGTGGGCTTTGGAGCCTAGGGAAGAGGTTCGTTTTGAATAGCTGTTGTGGTGGTTTGAAAGAAAATGGCCCCCAAAGGGAGTGGCACTATTGGAGTTGTATGGCTTTGTTGGAGTAGGTGTGGCCTTGTGGGACGAAGTGTGTCCACTCAAAGGCGGGCTTTGAGGTCTCATATATGCTCCAGCCATGCCCAGTGTCTCAGACCACTTCCTCAGCTACCTCTCCAGCCCTATGTCTGCCTACACACCAACGTGGCCCACTACGATGACAATGGACTGAACCTCTGACCCGTATGCCACCTCGATTAAATGCTTTCCTTTATAGGAGTTGCTGTGGCCATGGTGTCTCTTCACAGCATGTAACTAAGACAGCAGTTCTAAGGCAGTCTCTCCACAGCACCCTAGAGGGAGGGTCGGGAGGAAAAGGTCTCTGGTTGTGAGTGTTTGAGATGCTGGGTTGGTTAGTTTTTGTCAACTCGATGCTAGCTCAGGTCATACCATCACTTAGGAAGAGGGACCCTCAATTGAGAAAGTGCCCCCATCAGACTGGCTTGTATGCAAGTCTGTGGGACTTTTTTTTTTTTTTTTTTTTTTTTGATTAATGAATGATGTGAGCAATTCTGCTCTGGGCAGGTGGTCCTAGGTTGTATATAAGAAAGCAGGCTGGGCAAGCCATGGAGAAGCCAGCCAGTAAGCGGTGTTCCTCCATGGCTCTGTTTCAGTTCCTGTCATGACTTCCTTTGACAACGGTCTGTAACACGTAAGTTTAAGATAAAGCAAACCCTTTCTACCCCACATTGCTTCTGGTCAGCGTTTTATTACAGAGATAGAAAACAAACCAGGACAGGGACTAATATGGAGCATCTGCAGTGGGGGCCAGGTACAGGACAAGGCGGTACAGGGAAGCGTGACTGCTTCTGAGTCTAAAGATGCTGTTCTTATCTCCACACTGGAGCAAACGCTGAGTCCAAGCTGTGCTAATGGCCTTGCTGAACAGACTTCTTCCTTCCTCACAGGCGGCTCCCAGTTTAGCTGTACTGCATTTGGAAGCTGTTGCCCCCCCCCCCCCCCCCCGTCATCCTGTGATTGGTTTAATATGACTAGCAGACAGATTGCTGGTAGCTGATTCATAACCACGATGCTTGGTTGCTTGATTAGGTAACCAAAACCTGTACCATAAAGACTCAGTTTTTAAGTATTCGGAGGGTTGATGTGCAAAGACAACATACATGAACAATAGACCAAGAGGTATACTGTGACAGGAACAAGTCATCCAGCTCTTCATATTTGAACCTGAAGATTCTAACTGTAGCGTTATAGCCAAATAGACAAGTCACAGCCCTTGTCAAGACTGATCTTGGGTGGCTATGAGTGTCTGGCATCTTAAGTCTTTGGGTCATCCACAGCTTGGCTAGGAATAGTCCCATTGCATAAAAAAAATTGTGTCAGCATGCTTCCTAATTAATGGAATCTTGTGGTTCAGTCTGTAATAAAAGCAAATGGGGTTAGCTATGTAAGCCCTCCTGAAGGTCTCCCGTTATGTGGTCTCATATGATATGCCTGGTAGTAGAGGAAGTTTATACATTGGAAGTGAAAAATAGATTAAAACAAATCGATATACCAATTGTTTAAAAAAAGTGGTTGGTGGGTCTACAGCAAGGCTCAGAGGGTAAGGGCACTGGCTGTTCTTCCAGAGGACCTGGGTGTGATCCCCAGCATCGGCATGGCAGCCAACAACCCCGTTACTCCAGTCCCAGGGAATCTGATAAATACTCTTCTGTCGGGCACTGTGTGCAGGTGGTGCACACACATACTGCCAGCAAAACAGCCAAACACACAAAATAATAAAATAAAATTTAGAAAAAAAATGGATTTGATAATATAGCAACAATGTGGTGTGGATTCCTTTTTTCTTTTTTCTTGCTGAAGTTATTCTGAGATGACTATATTAACAGCAGGGATGCATGAATGCTATGAGTCAGCTTTGGGACTTAAGGGGGTGGACACCTGGGAAGTAGGTGAAGCGATGGCACCTTATGTTTAACGCTGTTTCAGCGGTAGGTTAATGGGAAGCCAGAGTTTGTGACTTAGAACAGACAGCCTTTGCCGTCTGGATCTCCCTCTATCCCTGACACATGAAGATTTCACTAGAGTCAGACATATGCAAATTAGATTTCCCTTCCTAAGCCAAGGTTAAATAAGAGGGAAAATTATGAAAGGTTGCTTATGGCAGCAAAGATTTTTGAGGGCTTGAGGATGAATTTGCTTTAAAGCCAGGCTAGATCTCACTGCTAAGCGGGAATAAGGTGGAGGGAAAGGAGATCCCGGTATAAGCACGTTCCAGTCCAGCATTTGTGTTGAGGGGTTCTGACCCTTGCTAATTACAGGCATTTTCCTTGGCCTTGAGAAGCATTTGGCAAGGAAGCTGAAGGAGGGCGTTCCCTCCTTTCCGTGTTCCAGGCTGGGTCCTGGCACCCACTGCAGGGACAGCCAATTCCCAGCGCGGCTCCCTAGGAAGAAGGATTTCTTTCCTTTTCTCTGGTTCAGCCTGGGATGGAAAACCTATTCGATGCAAGTTGTGGTCAAGAGGGAAGACAGAGGAGCAGACTTGGGGAGGTGGGAGGGGACGCTGCTGCCTGGGCAGCCACACCCATTGGCCAGGCTGGGCCCCACGGCGGCGGTCCCATGTGTGTGCCCACGTCCGTGTCAACTCCACACATACACTCCATGCATAAGCCCTCTACGCCATTCCAGCCCACCACACGGCCACACACACTCATGCTCAACCTATGCAGTTAATCAGGCTCACACACACACTGTGGCATCCACACTCACTCCCCCGCTCCCACCCCCAACTCGACCACTCGACTGTACGCACAGGCCACACACATAGACATTACAAGTCACTCAGTGAACACCCCTACCCCCATCTATCAGGACACGAGCCTAACACAATCTCCCACCCCAGCTGCCCGACGCCCCGAACCCAGCACTAGTTCCGGGCGGCTGGCGCTGGGAGGAAAGCGCTAGGTCTCGGGTCTCGGGTCACTGTCGGACCGCGGCGGGGGCAAGTGCGAGCCCCGCAGGACGCCGTGGCACGCCGGGGAGGGAGTGCCAGGGCCAGGCTGGACCGTGTGCCGAAAGGATGCGGGAGAAGGCAGCTGCAGCCAGAGCCACCCCCCACCCCACCCCACGAGAGGGCGGGCGCGTGCGGGACGTGTGCGTGTAGGGACCCAGCTGACCGTCCTCGCGGCCCGCCCTCCGCTCCTACAGGCGCGTGGGACCGACTCGCGGGGGCCAGGCTCTCCGAGGGGCGCGGCAGCCTAAGTGTGCGCGTGCGCGTGCAGGCGTGGCGGCCCGAGTGGGTGGGGGGGAGCAGAGAGGAGGGAGCAGCGGGGAGGACGAAAGAGAGAGAAGGGAGGTGGGAGCAGGCAGGAGGGTGGAGAGGAGAAAGAAGGGAGGAGGGAGCAAGGAGGAGGGCGCAGGAGAAGGGACCCGGGCGGCTGGAGGTGGCAGGCCCGGCCCGGTCGCTGCGCCCTCCCGGGGCGGCTCCTCCACCAGCCGGTCCCCGCCGCGCCTCCTCCAGCCCGCAGCTCGCCCGCGTCCTGCCCGCCCCGCGCCTCTGCTCCCGGGCTCCGGCCCCGGCTCCGCGCCGGGAGAGATGAGTGCGGCCGCGGCGCCCGAGCGCGGCTGGAAGAGCGAGAAAGTGGACGAGGCCCAGGCCCTGGCGCGGAGCTGCGCCGCCCGCAGACCCGACTTCCAGCCGTGCGACGGGCTGTCCATCTGTGCCACGCACAGCCACGGCAAGTGCTTCAAGCTGCACTGGTGCGACATGTCACCTGGGATGGTGTCACTGTAAGTGGAACCGCGTCGGCCTGCGGTCGCCCGCCTGCGGCCCGGCGCTGCCAGGACGACGGGAGGAAATCCCCGGGGAGCCTAGCTGCCTAGCCTTCTCTGGCCCAGGGAAGCCTGGGTCTGGTGTTCTTTGCTTTTTCTTTAATATACTTGCTTAGAGGTGGTAAAGCCGCCAGAGCGAGTGCCTAGTGGCAGGAACGTTTTCAGGGGTGGGGGTAGGCACGGACATGCCCCTTTCACTTTCTTGCCTTTTCTTTCTGGCTGCTGTTTAACAGAAAGAGCTCAGAGAAGCCCAAGTGATTCTCATTTATTCAGACCGAGAAAGAAGTATGAAGGCTGGCTGCTAAGAAGTTAAACAGTTTGTAAGAGCAAACTCCTTCGATACCCAGTTACAGCGTTTGAGCCAAGCCAGAACTAGTCTAGGCCAGGCCCTTTCTGTTTATCCTGCAAGTTTTAAATAGATTAAACTTAAGTATCCATTTAATCAGAATTCCACAATTTGATTACTTCGGCATTTAGCTTAATCTGACTGATGAATCATTTCTTTTTAGAAACATTCTACAGTCTGTTTCCACATAATCTTAGATTAGAGGGCTTTAGAGTGTTTAAGACACATTTTCCAAGTGATCTTCAATCAAACTTATTTTTCCTGTTATTCAGAAGCAAATGGCTCACAAGGAGAGATGTAATATGTAACTAATCTTTATTTGCGTTAATTGAGGATATTTGAATACCTTAGTTGAATTATGAGTTAAAGGATAGAAAGTCTTTGCTTTTTCCTTATAGACTCAGCAAACAGGGGTTTTGTTGCTGACTCCCCTGCTGATGAGGCCAAACAGGAAGTTTTTGCTTCTCATCACAACTGTGGCTTCCGAGTCGGAAGTACGGGTCTGAAGGACAGCAGTGGGATGCATTGGATGGGAGTCCTCAAGCGTCCTGTTCATACTGTGGGCTGTGGAGAAGTCAGGGTGGGCCCAGCCTTTCTTACTCAAGCACTGCCCCTTGCAGGTGGAGTTGACTCCTGGGAAGTAGCATCTGCTCAAACCGATTTCTCCTCATTGATGAGCCTGGATTCCCTACTGTCTCCCTTATCCATTCTTTCCTCTGTTCTTACATGTGCCTTATGAAATCATGTGTGCGCGCGCGCGTGTGTGTGCATGCCGTGACTCACATGTGGAGGTCAGAGGACAACTTTGTGGATCTTGGGGAATCCAACTCAGGGTGCCAGGCTTATGAGGCCAGTGTCTTCAACTCTCTGAACCATCTTGCTAGCCCACTTCTTACTAAATCTTAAATTCTTCTCAAATCGTGGTGGTCTCCACTCTAGATACGCACGTTTGAATATACGAAGGATTTCTTGCACACGTGCCCATTTTTTTTCTCTGCATCCCAGGTTTGAACTTGATGCTCACTGAAGGACTTAGTGGATAGAGATAGCCACCATTTTTCACTGAGGCCATTGCTGTGTCCTGTTTCTGAACTGCCTGCCATTCCCGGCTGTCCTTCCTCTTATAGAAAAGTAGCCCTGTTCCTAGCCATCCTGGTTGTTTTGTTCTGAACACGTGTGCTGATGTTAGGTGGAAACTACCTGAGTTGTGGTCTGGCCCGTGGGGACCAGGACTGCCGCCTGTCTAGGTGGAAACTACCTGAGTTGTGGTCTGGCCCGTGGGGACCAGGACTGCCGCCTGTCTAGGTGGAAACTACCTGAGTTGTGGTCTGGCCCGTGGGGACCAGGACTGCCGCCTGTCTAGGTGGAAACTACCTGAGTTGTGGTCTGGCCCGTGGGGACCAGGACTGCCGCCTGTCTAGGTGGAAACTACCTGAGTTGTGGTCTGGCCCGTGGGGACCAGGACTGCGGCCTGTCGTCTCTGAGGGGCCACTCTGCCTTTGCCTAGCTGCGTGATGTTAGCCCTTCTCGGATACCTCGTCACGCCAAGCTGCCGCTGCTCCCTCAAACTAAGCTTGTTGTCTGCTAATGCCGTTAAGTGAGCTTTGAAAACGGTGGCAGTTCATCCATGACGTGCCCCTCTCAAAGCTGTACGTGTGGTTTTGGAGACAAGTTCTGATACCTTAGGGATCCCCCCCCCCCCCGTTATTTTATTATATGAGAATTAGCCCATTTTCCTAAGTTACTGTGATTTCAGCCTTGGCTCTTTGATTGGGTGTGCATAGTTTTTGTGTATTTACGTGTGTGTTATTCCTCCTGTGTTCATGTCATTGTGCCTGTAGTAAGCTTCTATGCCTTTACTCTAGTTATCGATAAAGTAGTTAAGAGGGAAGGCCACAGAGTCCTGCAGCCTGCTGATAGACCTGCCCTTGAAGCTGACAGCGCTTTGTTAAGGAGCACTGTTGGGACTGTTCCATATTACCTAGATGCCTAAATGCGCTCTCCATCTTGTGTTGTGATGTCCATCTGGGTAAATGGGAGCTGGTCAACTAAATTGCTGCGGTCCCACCAACACAGGGATTTTGCTGCAGCCTCTTGATCTGTGCTTTCTATACGCAATCCTCTTAAAAAAAGGAAATTAGAATGAGCAGATAACTCAGATGGGTTCCACAATGCTTCCTGTTTTCTTTTAAGAGACCAGGGACTGATAAATAATCCAAATTTAGGAAAGGATTTCCATCGGGTATACTGATATTCGTAGTTCTTTATGATTTCTTTTCTGTGTGTAATGTTTATATCTGTACATATGTGTGTGTTTCTGTGAGTGAGTGTGTGTGTAGTGTCAGTATGTGTACATGTGTATGAGTGAGGGTATATGTAGTGTCTGTGTGTGTGTAAGTATGTGTGTATAGTGTTTATGTCTGTACACACTTGTGTGTTTATGTGTGAGTGAGGGTGTGTGTGAGGCCCTGGGTCTGTCCTCCAACTTCCCCCTTGTTTGGGTCAGAGTCTTTTGTTGTCTGCAGACTGGCTGGTCTGTGAGCTTCTGGGGACTCTTCTCTGCCCACCTCCCGTCTCAAGGTAGGAGCACTGGGGTTGCAGACACAGGTTTTCGTGCTTGGCTTTTCTGTGGGGTCTGCAGATTTGAACTTGGGTCTCCTCACTTGCGGTTCAAGCACTTTGCTCGCTTAGCCGCCCCCCAGACCTTCATCTGTTCTTCTTCATCTCTGCCAGGCCCCCACTCCTGTTCTGTGCCCCTGCACTGGCAGCGATGCAGGGGTCTCATTCATGTGCGGCTGTGGTGCCCAGAACTGCCAGGTGCTCTGTTTCTGTCCCCTCACTTGGTTGGGTATCAGTTCTTACTACCTCTTCACCAAAATAAAATTGTTCTTGAGTAGAAACAGTTAACGTGTTTGGGAACCTTGTTGTCTGTCACGATTCTTATAATCTGTTCTATGTATCTTACATATTTTCTTTTCATGAGATGTTGTAGAAACGAAATACAGATATGAATACAGCTGCATCCCACCCTTTAAGCAGCGTCTAAGGGTGTGCCCCATGAATTTTTGTAATTTCTTTAAAGTAGCACATGTATAGATGAGGACACCATTGGTTTGTTCATTGAAGCTGAGAATGCAAAATGAGAGATATCCCATCATACTTGAGAAAGAGAGAATCAGAACAATTAAGCAAGTTCAGTATATATGATGGATGTTATATATATGATGGATGTCAAAACTGTGAAGTTCATAACCATATAAAATAGAAAAAGCTGAAAATATGTACATGTTTATAGAAGACATGTAAAATATATACTCAATGGTGCATTCTTGCATAATTAGCGTGTTTGGATAATGACTAGTTTTTGAGGAATAAACTAGGACTTTTGTAAACCTTCCGACTACAGACTCTTACTGTGTTAAGAGTGTTACTTACTGTGTTACTTAACCTTTTCCTGGTAAGAATGATGTTGAGTTGAATGAATGAATGAATGAATGAATGAAGGTTTCTAAGAACAGTTTTGAGAGGAGGGGGAAGTTGTGGCTTAGCTGTAGGAGAGAGGTAGGAGAGAGTAAACCATATGAAGATATTAGAAAGTAGACTTTTGTCCTTGAGTAGACATTGGTTTAGAAGGAAGAAGAAATTAGAGATGTAGGTGGGTGAATTTGAGAGATGTTTGAGGTGAAATATATGGGTGTGAGTAGACTTGGGGTGAGGGGAAGGGATGGGAAGTTTATTGGGATCAACTTCTAGGCTTCCGTCCTTTACAGCTGGGATAAACGGAGAGCAAGTGACGTGGGTGGTCATAAAGTCCGGTTTGGATTTGTTGAGTTTATGTGGTCTTAGTTGCATACAGGGTTGGAGAACTCAGAGGGGAGGTTTGGGCCAGAGATTGTATGAACGTTTTCTGTTAACTAGAGCTTGTAGTTGGAGCCATGGGGAAGTGTGGTATCTCCAAGAGCAAGAAGACACAGGGCAAAGAATAAAGAAAACCACCCTTAGGCTCTCTCTTCAGACAAGTGTGGAGAGTCAATGCATGAGGATAAATTCTGAGATGACTAGAGAAGACAGATCTTCAAATGGAGTGCTGGACGGGCAAAGGGCGGTGAATTCTGGAAGAAGGAACAGGAAGATGTAACCAGTACTCATCAGGTTGTTCCTTAGATATTGCCAATGACACTCCTGGTTTTTTTTTTTTTTTCTGCAGAAGAGGATGAAAGATTTAGCCTTGCAATCATTACTTCAGGAATATACTAAAGTATTAGTCAAAGCAATTTCAGATAGATTCTTCAAGGCAAAAAGCCAACAGAGTCCCAGGAGCTGAGAATTAGGAAGTGACTGCTCATGTTTGTTCACTGATTACTTTGTGACGGACTAAACTGACTGTGCTGAGGATATTCTCGACAATCAATGCCATTCTGTCCATTTCAAAGTTGATAAAGAAGACCCAGTGGAGTCAAGAAGCTTTCTCACGGCATATAACTAGTTAGGACTAGAGCTTGTATCTGGATCCAGGTATGCCTGATGCTGGAATCTGACCCAGAACCAGAACAGAGAAATTTAGAGTTAATGAGCAGAACCAATAGCTCAAGTCCATTAGAGCCAACGATGGAGAAAGTGTTTTAGAAATGGGCAAGTGTCGTTTACAGTAATGAAATCCAGCAGAGTGAGAGCTGTAAAGAGGTCACTGGATTTGGAGAATAAAACTCAAGTGAAGGCTTATGAAAGAGAAAGTGATTAGAAGATGACAGGTGGGGTTGAGTGGGTGTACATGATATGATGTAGGTGCCACTAGCAGAGCTCAGAGTTGACTTCATAAAGTCACATAAGAGATGAGCTCGATTTCCTGCAGAATGCATCTCAGAAGATGTCTGTTCCTTTCGGGTTGAAAGCAGTCGGAGTGGGACTTAATGTCACCTAAGATGATATTAGCATATCTAAAGAAAGACTGTCTCTGGAGAAGATGGAAGAATGGAGACAGAGGCAGGGCTGGAGGTGATTTTCAGGACTGTTTAGGGGAGACTGTATGCTACCTAAAGGGTGGGAAGCAGCCTGGTCTTCAGGCATTTGGATATAATCGAATCCCTGTTGGTCAATGTCCTATACAGAGGTAAATTGCTGATTAGAGAATTTAGCTGTTAGAACTTCAGAGCAAATGAACTTTGTCCGTAGGTTAGCACTGTAGTTTTGTGTTATTCTAGTGTTCTCTTTCCCCACATCCATACTATGAACGCTAGGAACCTCATACTTTCTGTTTTTCCTGGCAGTCCCTGGTTTCTTCTTCTGAAGGATAGCTCTGTCATACCCATAATTGGGGCTACAGGGAATATATTCACTGCGGTGACAGTGAAACGCGTAGCCGGAGGGGAAGAGGGTAGTTAGGTAGAACAGTCAACTTCTACCCTTTATTTCTCCATAAGACTGAAGGTCCTGCTTGACCTTGACTGGTAGTTGAAGAGGAGAGCTCAGGTCTTGGGTAGGAGATGTGGACTAATGTTCTGGGTAAGTCTGTTGAGAGATGTCAGAGCTGGAGAAGGCCGATAGGTATCCTCACATTAGACTGGTGCTCAGGAATGTGTCCACCTCCCCAACAGCATAAAACAGAATGCTTGTCTACACACGCTGAAGTCTTTCTGTTTGAGTGTTAACTCACCCGCTGCCAACAGCTCACACTGAGCAGTGCTGAGAACAGTAATGTAAGCATACATATTTAGTAGGTAGTTTGATACCATGTCCATTCAGGAAAACAACAGAAGTAGGTTCTTCATTGGGGCCTGTGACCTCAGGACCTCTGACCAGGTTTAGAATGTATTGCTGTGATAAAATACCATGACAAAAGTGTGGCGGTTTTTTGTTTGTGTGTTTGTTTTGTTTTGTTTGTTTGTTTCTTGGTTTTTCGAGACAGGGTTTCTCTGTGTATTTTTGGTGCCTGTCCTGGATCTCACTGTGTAGACCAGGCTGGCCTCGAACTCACAGAGATCTGTCTGCCTCTGCCTCCCGAGTGCTGAGATTAAAGGCATGAGCCACCACCTCCCAGCGGTGTGGCGGTTTGAATGAAATGTCACCCATAAGTCTCAGGCATTTGAAGACTTCATCCCCAGTTGGTGGCTGTCTGGGGAGGATTCAGTGTGACCTTGCTGGAGGAAGGGCCACTGGAGCCTGGACTTTGAATTAGCTCTCGCTACTTCCTGTTTGTGGTTTGAGATGTGATCTCTGAGCTGTTCCTGCCGCCATGCCTCTGCTCAACCATCAGATACTCTAACCCTCTGGAACCATATGTCCAATTAACCGCTTTATTTTATAAGTTGCTGTGGTCATGGAGCTTTATTACAGCAACAGAAAATAACACAAAAAGTACCCAAAGACAGGAAGAATTTATTTTAGCTCACAGTTCAAGGCGTAGTGCATCGCATCATGGCAGGGAAGTCAGAGAAGCAGGGAGCTGGAACAGCTGTTCACATTCCATCTAAAGTAAGGAGAAAAGAGCAAAGAATGCATGTTGTGTTCAACTCTCTTTCTCAATTTTATATAGTCCAGAATCTGCTGTCCTAACAATGACCCCACTCACAGTTAAGGTGGGTCTTCCTACATCTATTAACGTAACTAAAATAGTCCCCAGTGGGCATGCCCAGAGGTCCATCTCCCAGATGACGCCATATTCTGCCATGTTGAAAATTAACCATCACACAGTACCAGGTATGCGTTCCCTCCCATGGTCCTCTAATTCAGTCATGATGTGGTTGGTTACGCCACAGCAGTCATGCCATTATTGTATGAGTGGCATGTCCTGCCTGGCAGGCCAGTATTTTAATGCCAGGGTTTCACAGCTGGGTAAGACTGTTGATGACTTTTCTCTGCCAGCAGCCTGCATGGCATTATGAGAGCTATCTAGCATGAATGAAGCTTCCATCTCATTTCCAGTGTGATTTTTCTATGTCCTGTAACCAAGATGTGTGGTGTCTTCAGCAATATGGCCTTACCATCAAGTTCTTAAGGGCAACCAAGAGCATTGGCAATAACCTGTATTGTTTTGGGGACCTCTTGGGCCTCCATGACCAATACTCTATAGGGAAGTGTCTTACACCTAGAGCTGGTATACATGGCTTTTGGGAGAAACATTATCTACCCATGCAGGATATGTCTATTCAAACTTTTTTTTGTTTTTTTGTTTTTCAAGACAGGGTCTCTCTGTGTAGTTTTGTAGACCAGGCTGGCCTCAAACTCACAAAGATCCTCCTGCCTCTGCCTCCAAAGTGCTGGCATCAAAGGTGTGCGCCACCACTGCCTGGCTAACATTTTTTTTTTTTTTTTGGTTTTTCGAGATAGGGTTTCCCTGTGTAGCTTTGTGCCTTTCCTGGAACTCACTTGGTAGCCCAGGCTGGCTTCGAACTCACAGAGATCCGCCAGGCTCTGCCTCCCGAGTGCTGGGATTAAAGGCGTGCGCCACCACCGTCCAGCACAATTTTTTTTTTAAAGTTGTAATTTTTGTTTGTGTTTTAGATAGGATCTCACTATATAACTGTGGCTGCCCTGGAACTCCCTATGTAGAACAGGCTGGCCTCAAACTGACCACAATTGGTCTTTTTTTTTTTTTTTTTTTGTTTTTTGAGACAGGGTTTCTCTGTGTAGCTTTGCGCCTTTTCCTGGAACTCACTTGGTAGCCCAGGCTGGCCTCGAACTCACAGAGATCCGCCTGGCTGTGCCTCCCGAGTGCTGGGATTAAAGGCGTGCGCCACCACCGCCCAGCTACAATTGGTCTTAAATTGTATTCTTGAGTTAGTTTACAAAATAGGTTCCTAGGCGAGTTTTTCCGCATGTCCTTATTTCGGCCAGCTCTCTCACCCTCTCCTCTTCCACCACTCCATGTCTGTAGCCACTGAATCATTTCCTCTGCCTGTGTTCCTCCCCGGTGCCTTCATAGCACGTGTTCTACTCCCCTCTCCCCTGAGGCCTCCTCCCCTAGCCCCAACAGTGGTCCCTTTCTAACTTCCTGGCCTCTAGTCACTCCAGGGTAAACACACACATCTAAAATTTGAAAGCTAGGATCCGCTAATGAGTGAAAACATGGAGTTTGTCTTTCTGAGCTTGGTTACCTCAGTCAGGGTAATATTTTTCAGTTCCATCCATTTGCCTGCAGATTTCCTAATTTGGTTTTATGTACCACTTATTCATTACCCACTCGTCAGTTGGTGACATCTAGTTTGATTCCATTTCACATCTATTTTGAGCAGAGCAGCAACGAACATAGATGTGAAAGTGTCTCTGTAGTAGGAAGTGAAATCCTTTGGGCACATTCTCAGGAGTGATTTAGCTGAGTCGTATGGTAGTTCTATTTTTAGCTTTTGAGAAACTTCCACACTGATTTCCATAGTGGCTACACAAGTTTGCATCCCTGCCAACAGTGAATAAGGATTCCCCTTTCTCCACACCCTTCCAGCATTTGTTATCATTTTATTTCTTTTTTCAATTTAAAACGCTTTTAGGAAATACATAAATACTGTATTTACATAATTTTCACTTCTTCCTTTTCCAACTCCGCCTCCTCTCATGTCCCTTACTCCATCCTCTATAATTACACACACCAAACCAAACAAACCAGCAAAATAGCACCCCGAATCTACTGAGTCCGTGTAGTGGTGTTCTCATGGGATGACCAGTTGAGATCGGATAATCCATTAGTTGGTTTGTACCTAAAGAAGATTGCTTCTTCCTCTCTCAGAAGCCATTGCCTGTAGCTCCTTGGCTAGGGGTGAGGCCCTTTGAAATATCCCCTGTCTGCATTGACATGTCGACTGGTCTGTTATTGTGCTGGTCTTGTTTAGGAAACGGTATTGTTGAGATTTCATGGGTGCAGAATCCCTGCCACGTCTGCAAGACACTGCGTAGCCTTTAGGCATCCTGGTCCTGTGGCTCCCATAACCTCTCTTTCCCTTCTTCTGGGATGTTCCCTGAGCCTTAGAGGTAGGGATTGCATTGTAGACGGTCCACAGGACACCCCATTGTCACCTGATCTCTACATTTTGACCAGTTGTATATTTCTGTCGTGGTCTCTGTCCACTGCAAAAACAGGCTTCTTTGATGAGGGGTGAGATCTATAGACATCTGTAGGTGTAAGGGTAAGTACTTACAATACAGCTGTACATCATATTGGCTTATGGAAATGACAGTAGTGGTGTCTCCTCTAGGGTCTATAACGTCTACAGCAGTGGCCAGTTGAGTAGGTGTACAGTCCTAGACATGAGTTACCTGCTGTCCAGCAGGCCTTAAGTCCAGCTAGTCAGCTGTTTGTCACTTCCAAGATAGATGTGCCACTATGACATTATCGTACGGTTTCTATTGCTGTGAAGAGACACCATGACCACAGCCACTCTTATTAAGGAAAACATTTCATTGAGGTGGCAGCTTACAGTTTCAGAGGTTTAGCCCTGTGATGCATGCAGGCATATCTTGATCAGAAGGCAACTTAGGAAGCTGACTGTGACTGGGCGTGGTTTGAGTATATATGAGACCTCAAAGCCCGCCTCCACAGTGACACACTTCCTCCAACAAGGCCATACTCACTTCAACAAGGCCACACTTCCTAGTAGTGCCACTCCCTTTGGGGTCCATTTTCTTTCAAACCACCACAGGCATCATTAAGGACATCTTGCCAAACTGGTTATTGTTGTGGTTTATAGGCTTTACAGCTTGGGAGGACTACTGATTACCCATTAGCAGCTTGTATGGAACCTCTGTGAGTTCCTATGTGCATCGGTCTGGTGTATTTAGAAGACCTTGTTTCCTTGGTGTCCTCCAACTCCCTGGCTCTTAAAGCCTTTCTTTCTACCTTCTCTTCCACAGAGTTCTTTGAGCCCTGAGGGGAGGAATTTGATGGAGATATTCCATTTAGGGCTGAGTGTTCAAAGGTCTCTCACTGTATAATGTCTGGCTGTGAGTCTCTGTATTTGTTTCTGTCTACTGCAGGAGGAAGCTTCTCTGATGGTGGCTGAGCAAGGCACTGATCATGTTTGTCTTTCTGGTCTGGGTTACCTCACTCAGGGTCATTTTGGTTTTTTTTTAGTTCCATCCATTACTTGTTAATTTTATTAAAAACAAACCAAACCAAACAATAACAAAAAAACCACTGGAGTAATATAGTCCATTGCAGAAATATCCCACATTGTCTTTATTCATTCATCTGTTAGAGGACATCTAGGTTGTTTCCAGTTTCTAGATATTATGAGTAGAGGAGCAAAGAACATGATTGAGCAAGTGTCTCTGTGGTAGGATGAAGCATCCTTTACGTGCCTGAGTGTGGTGTGGCTGGATCTTGAGGTAGATCAGTTCCCATCTTCTTGAGGAACTCCCATACTGATGTCCATGGTGGCTGTCCCAGTTTACACTCCACCAGCCGTGGAGGAGTGTTCTCCTTACTCCACATTGTCGCCAGCATGAGCTGTCACTATTGTTACTCATCTTGGCCATTTTGACAGGTATAAAATGAAATCTCAAAGTAGTTTGATTTGCATTTCCCTGATGACTAGGGATGTTGAACATTTCTTTAAATGCTTCTCAGCCATTTGAGTTTCCTCTTTTTGAGAATTATCTGTTTAGCTCTGTACCCCAATTTAATTGGGTTATTTGTCTTCTTGATATCCAGATTTTTGAGTTCTTTATATATTTTGGATATTAGACCTCCTCCAGATGTGTTCTTGGTGAAAATCTTTTCCAATTGTTTAGGCTGCCACTTTGTCCAAATGATGGTGTCCCATGCCATGCAGAAGCTTTTCAGTTTCATGAGGTCCTGTTTATTAATTGATATTAGTGTCTGTGCCAATGGTGTTCTGTTCAGAAAGTCTTTTCCTGTGCCAGTGAGCTCAAGGCTGTTTCCAACCACTTTCTCTTCTATCAGGTTCAGTGTATCTGGTTTTGTTTGTTTGTTTGTTTTTGTTTTGTTTTGTTTGTTTGTTTTTTCGAGACAGGGTAGTTTGGGTGCCTGTCCTGGATCTCGTTCTGTAGACCAGGCTGGCCTTGAACTCACAGAGATCCATCTGCCTCTGACTCTGGAGTGCTAGGATTAAAGGCGTGTAACACCACTACCTGTCTTTTTCCTGCTTTTTAAATAAAGGTCATTTAAATTGAAACCAGGGCCTCATAAATACTAGGCAAGACCTCTCCCAGGGAGCCATACCTTCATGCCCTAAGGTCATTTTTTTAATATAAAAGTGATTTTTTTGTTTTTTTGTTTTTGTTTTTCGAGACTGGGTTTCTCTGTGTTGTTTTGGTGCCTGTCCTGAATCTTGCTCTGTAGACCAGGCTGGCCTCGAACTCACAGAGATCCATCTGGCTCTGCCTCCTGAGTGCTGGGATTAAAGGCGTGCTCCACCACTGCCTGGCGTGAATTATTTTTTTAAAGTGATGTTTACTTAGAATGTAGAAAAGTTTCCTATTGTGCCACTGCTTAGACATTCCCATTTGGTGCTTTCTTCTTCTCCTCCTCCTCCTCCTCCTCCTCCTCCTCCTCCTCCTCCTCTTCTTCTTCTTCCTTCTTTCTCCCTTCATCCTTCTTCCTTCTTCCTTCTTTCTTTCTTCTTCTGCTATTTTTTTATTATTGTCCCTGTAGTATATGATTCTATATTCAGCTTTAGTTTTTCTAACTTGTAAGTGCATATGTATGCACGTGTAATCACACATAAAGTATGTATATAAGCTGGTGTGGGACACTTATAATCCCAGAACTGGGGAGGCTGAGGCAGAAGAAGCTCTTGATGATAGCAGCTTAGGCTGTTTAGCAAGACCCTTCTCAAGCAAACAAACAAAATAAAAGAAAACCTTTGTCAAACATGGCAACACATACCTTATAATCCCAGCACTGGAGGTATAGGCGGGAAGATTAGGATAAGAAAGCCTTCTTGGCTAAAACTAAATCCCATTGTGCTTCAGAAATTTATACATGACATAAAATGGTCAAGCTGATTGATAGACATGTGCATCCTATTTTATGTGATGACACCTAAAGGCTGTCATGCTGTGATATTGTGCACAGAAGTGTGTAATACTGTTGTTTGTGGGATTCTTTTCAGCACCAGATGCCTCTCTTCCGGAAGAAGATGGTGTGGGAAATCCTCCACCAGCAGTTGCTGTGACAATGCCCTGCCCTGGGCCTTCTAGCTGCTGGTGGTTCTTTCATGGATGTTTCTATATACCTCATGCATTATGGGTTAAAAGTCCCCGTATCATTTCTGTTCTCTCACAGGTACTGAGCTATCAAGAGTGCATGAAGGCCTCTCCACAGTAGCCCTGACTTGAGGTGTGGAGGGGCTGCTTGCAGCCCTGTGTGTAAGGCTGTGCCTGCCCAGAGCCCTGGACTGTTCACCCCATACAAGAACAAATGCTCATTAATATTTTTTTGTGTTAAAGAGTTATTTCCATATGAATGTGGGAAATGCAGGATTTGTTCTATGAATTGTTGTTTTCTGTATATTTGTTCACATGTATTCATTCACTCACTCATTTGCAAACATTGGGCAGTGCCCTTTTCTCATTGCTCTTTTATAATTAACTATAAATCATTTGTTTGAACTATTTATTTCTGAAAAGAATGTAATCTAACTGCCACTCCCTGCTGCAGAGGGACCTCAGCAGGGGGAGGAAGGGAGTGTTGACTAGCTTCTCTAGTGCTGGAGTAGGAACTGCCCACATGAAGTTAACGTTCTCCCTTTAGAGGCTTGAAAATGCCAGAAGAAATGACGATGCTGTGTTGTAGGGATCTAGCTGCCTCTTAGAGAGTCTGCCGCTATGACACGGGCACAGTTCATGGAAATGTGGCCAAGGACCTCAGTCTCTGCGTCCTCAGAGCAGTGCGTGCTCATCTTAGAGACTTTCTTTTTTAGAACTGAAGTAGCTTGGCTTCCTCTCGAAACTGGATTCAAAGTGACTGTGACCATAAATGTTTCATCCTAGGTGTGGTTGAGTATGACCCTCACAGTGGTAGAGGGCTGGCCTGAGTTGTCTGTTTCAGAGGATGCTCCTCAATTTAAGCCTATTTTTCCTCAGAGTTTTTTTTTTTTTAAATATATAAATATATATAAAGCTGAAATTAAGTTCTTGGCTCATTAGCATGCCCTACTCCAGTCCCACTGAGCCTCCGGAGAGAGATTTAGTACGTGGCTCTGAGGTCATCTTTTACAGTCATCTATTTTGCATATGAAAGTTTGTATTTAACTTTTTTGTTCATTAAAAATCTTACAGATGTGGTTATGCATTTTTTTTTCAAAGATTTATTTATTTATTATGTATACAGCATGTATGACTGCAGGCCAGAAGAGGGCACCAGATCTCATTACAGATGGCTGTGAGCCACCATGTGGTTGCTGGGAATTGAACTCAGGACCTCTGGAAGAGCAGTCAGTGCTCTTAACCTCTGAGCCATCTCTCCAGCCCCTGGTTATGCATTTTTAATTTCAGAAAGTTGGTCAGAGCTTATTTTACAAGATCTAGTGCCTAGTGTTGCTTTTATCATGTAATAAAAGACTGTCTGGCAGAACCTAGAATATGCTGATAATTTCTCCTCTTTTGTCGGCTTCAACTTTCCAAACTTGTTCTGGAAACAAACAAAAAGAAGAGATAAACTTAGAAAAGCTGCACTCATGTTAGATACAGATGCACATATCTGCTCTTGAGAATCCTGGGCAAGCTGCTCAGAGGTTATAGCTGTTGAAACCTGTTTTTTCTGAGACTTGAAGTGGCCTTGGTATGGAAACTGGGCCTGTGATGTGGGCCCAAATGACTGAGCCTACCCAGCGTGACCTGGGGGCCTGGCCAGACCTGAGAGCATATGGTCCAGTGATTCAGGGGTGAACTGTTTGTGCTTCTTCCTCCACAAGGACAGACTGTGTACAGAGATCCCTTCCTTTAGCCTAGACCCTTTTCCTGGCCTCCCTAGGAACTGTGCCAGTGATGCTGGGATCTGGCAGCTGGTACAACCAAAGGAGCTCAGAAGTTGACTGTGTCTACACTGCTGAAAATTGGATGCTAGAATTCTACCTGAGAGTTTATGGCTCAGACCTACCAAGATGGCTGCCTTACCTGAATTTAATCCCCTGCACCCACCATGGAAGGAAAAACTGACTCCCCAAATAGTCCTCTAACCTGCACACTGGCACACACCAACAGGTGCACCATAGTAGTAACAAGTAGATTTTAAAAGGAATTAAGGGCCTTGGATAAGGTTTGTTTCTGTTGGCTTTGTTCTCTTGGATGGTGATTTGTTCTCCACTCAGGTGAGTGGTACTGTGGTTGATGTGGTATTTGAGGGACATCCTCTGAGCTTACCACCAATGTTTGCTCTTGAGAGCTATTCTTAATTCAGAACACGAAGCTAGAGAGAATTCACTCTCAGTCTCAGCCCAGCACCCATGTCATAAGCTGGGCAGCTACTCACATCTGCAATCCCAGTTCTGAGGGAATAGAGGCAGGAGGACCAGACCCTGAGGAACAGGAGGAGTGATGGAGGACACTGACCCCTCTTCCGGCCGCCTCCTGTGCACATCTGCAGGCAGTGCACACACCACACTCATGCAGACACACAGTAAGTCTTTACAGAACAGCAAAGTAGGGGTACAGATGTGAAGCTACAGGTGCACTACTCTGCCTGAATTCTGGGATCCAGGCTAAGGCACCACAGCCCATGGTTCTTGAGGCACTGATACGTCTCCCTTGGTGTGAGGACATGTGTGGGTAATAGAATTGTTACAGTCAAACAGATTATGAAATAAAAATAGGTGATAAAAACAGCTATTGGTGTAACTAGTGAGACAGCAAAATTAAAGCCAGTGATTTGTGTGTGTGTGAAATTTCAATTTTGGGACCTGAAAAAGTGTTGCATTGTTCTGTTTAGCCCACAGTCTCTGAAAATGAGTAAATTTTAAGAAATTCATAGTGTTGGTGACTTCTCTTTCTGCAGTCGACTGCTTTACGCTTGTGCTTTACCTGGAGTTGGGGTGGAGGAAAGCTGTCCAACCACCCCTGCAGATTTTGTATCCTACCCAAGTTGATTAAGGCTCTTAGAACCCCTACTCCTTCTCTCCCGAGTCTTGGACACAACTTGGGGACTGCTGAGGGGATGCTGGGTGTTCACCTACACCGAGAAGATGCACATGATGCTGGGGCCTTGTGTGGGTGTGGGGAGTCTTCCTGAAGATACAGTAAACCCCAAATACATAAACAACATAAAATACTGTAGTCACCCTGTAGCACAAATCTTAAAAGTTCTTATTAATAAACAAATCCAGAGCCAGGTAGGAATGCTGAATGATCAGAGAAACAGAACAAGCCACAGCTACCTCACCTTGCCAATTCCTCAGCAGATCCTGTTTCCTCAGGCTGGAAGCCTCCAAGTCTTCATCCAAAATGAATCTCAGCTGAACTGCTGCTCAAAAGCCTAAAAGCTTAACCAGGCTAGTTCCTGGTCCTCACACCTTATATACCTTTCTGCTTCCTGCCATCACTTCCTAAGATTAAAGGCGTGAGTCACCATGCTTGGCCGTTTCCAGTGTGGCTTTGAACTCACAGAGATCCAGATGGATCTTTGCCTCTAGAATGCTGGGATTAAAGGCATGTGCCACCAGTGCCTAACCTCTATGTTTAATATTATGGCTGTTCTGTTCTCTGACCCCCAGATAAGTTTATTGGGTTGCACAATATATCAACCACCGTCAACCACATTTAAATGGCTTTGTGAGCTAATTTTGAGAAGACCTCCATATCAAATAAGTTTTTAGAATTTATTTGTAAGGTAGAGATACAGCTGGCTTGCTAACTTACTGTTTTAATTATTTAATATACACAGGGATAGCCAGGTGGCGGTGGCGCACGCCTTTCATCCCAACACTCGGGAGGCAGAGCCAGGAGGATCTCTGAGTTTGAGGCCAGCCTGGTCTACACAGCAAGATCCAGGACAGACACCAAAATTACACAGAGAAACCTTGTCTACAAAAACAAGAACAAGAACAACAACAACAACAAAAGCCCCCCAAAAAAACCAAAACCCCATACACGCATGTGATTTTGGGTGTGTTGGAATAGATAATAATTTTATCTATTTACAAGGAAATTATTAAGTGGCTTTTTAGATTTTGTATTTAAACTCATATTTTATCTTATAATCAATATATAACGCATGTACACAATTATTTTGTGAAATAAATGTTTGCTTTTTTGGGCTGGAGAGAGGGCTCAGCAGTTAAGAGCCCTTGCTGTTTTTGTAGAGGACCATAAATTTTAATCCCAGCATCCACACTGGACAGCTAAGAATGGCCTATAATTCTGACTCCAGGGAATCCACCACCCTTTCTGGGCCCTGCACACTCGTACATGGTATACACTCACATAGACAAACACACAGTCCGACCAGCTCGAGAGATGGCTCAGTTGTTAAAGAGCACTTGCTTCAAGCCTCAGGGGATCCAGTGCTCTCTTCTGGCCTCTTTTGGCACCCGTACTCACATGCACAAACCCCACACAGATAATTAAAAATAAAAATTTTGAGAAAGGGCCCCACCTGTCCTAAATATATAAATCAGGCTGGCCTGGAATCCACAGAGGTCTGCCCACCTCTTCCTCACCAGTGCTGGGATTAAAAGTATGCACCAGTATGTCTAGCTCTAAATTTTCTTTTTCATTTCAAAGTGCTGCAGGCAAATCCAGGGGCTTTGGTGTGCTGGGCAAGTTTGCTATCACAGAATAGACTCCCCAGCCATAGTTGAAAACACTGCTCTTAATGACTTGAAAGCAAAATGAAAGGTTTTTAAAGACAGGAAATGGGCAAAGAGGGAGGAAGGGAAGGAGGTGAAAGAGAGGCACAAGCTGATTCAAAATGATCCATCTAAACCTAGGCAAACAGGCTAGAAGCTTCCAGATCCTTAATGGAAATCTGTAGGGTAATCACTGGTTTGTACATTGGCATTTCCAGTAGAAGTCCTGTTACTTCTCTACATAGGTGATAAGACAGGGAATCTGGGATTGACAGGATGGCCCAACAAGCAGCTGAGTTCACTCCCTAGAACCTGTGGGGGAAGGAGAGAACCACCATCCAAAAGCTGTCCTCTGACCTCCGTATGCAACACCAACACACACACACACACACACACACACCCCACAAACAAATTCAGATTTAGAAACAAAAAGGAGTCTGGCTGAGTCGATGTGAGAAGTGTGTCTTCTTTCTGAACATGCATAGCCAACATGAAGGTTTTACATTAACAAATTATGTCTTTGTTTTTATTTTGTTTTGAGAAAGGTCTCTGTAACTCAGGCTGGCCTGGAACTCACTTTAAAGCCCAGACTGTTCTCAAACCTACTGCCTCCTGAGTGCTGGGATTACAGGCATGCACAACTACGCCTAGCTAAATGTCTTAGCCTAGCATCTTTCAAATGTAGATATTGAGTCCTTGTCTCCAAGACTCCTATGGAACTGTTTACATGAAACTGTTAGAACTACAGAGTTCTTGAGGGCATGTGATTCAAATATATAAAGAAAAGTTCTACACCCCTGCTGTAAACACCCCCCCCACACACACACACTACATGTCATATGTCAAACATGTTACACATATGGCAGTCATAAAGTGTGATTCCTAAGTATCTGACACCTTTTATAATCTCATTTAATAATGTCAATAAAAAGTACTTATGGTAGAAAAATACTGATAGCAGGTAAAGAATAAAAATTCTGGCCACCTACCACCCCACTCCATATCCAGACTTCCCACATCTTCCAGGGTCCCACAGCCAGTCCCACCACCATCTCCTCTTCTGAAGTCAACCTCTAGATGTCCACTAAGACCTGCCCTACCTACATCCATCCATAAGACCCTTTGCCCTGCCTGCACCACCCCACATCATACATCAATCCATACATAGTAGGCAATTTCACTGGCCCACTTTCTCCAGTAGATCACCTGGACAAAAAAATAAATATCTGAATTAATTGACGTCATACATTAAATGGACTTCACATATCTACAGACTAGTCTATCCAAACACCAAAGAATATGCATTCTACTAAACAGCACATGGAAGCTTTTCTAAAAATAGGCCACATCCTGGGACACAAATGATTACAAATTCAAAAAGATTGAAATAACTTCTTGTATCCTATCTGACCACAATGCAATAAAACTTAAAATTGATACTGGGCAGTGGTGGTCCATGCCTCTAATGCCAGCATTTGGGAGGCAGAGACAAGTTTGAAGCCAGCTTGGTCTACAAAGTGAGTTCTAGGACAGTCAGGGCTGTTACATACATACCCTGTCTCAAAAAACAAAACAAGAAAAAAACAAAAAGTCCAGGACCAGATAGATTCACAGCAGAATTCTAGACATTCAAAGAAGATCTTAAACCATTCAAAAGAGTGCTCCAAACTCCTCCTATGAAGCCAGATAACTCTGATACCTAAACCAGGTAAAGGCAAAACACAAAAAGAAAACTACAGGCCAATATTCCTGATGAACATAGACTCAAAAATAATAAATACTTGCAAACAGAATACAGACATAACATCAAAAAGATTATCCACCAAATTGGAATTATCCCTGAAAAGCAGGGATGGTTCAACACATGCAAGTTGATAAATGAATGACATAAATGGACTTAAAAGCAAAAATCTCATGATCATCTCAATAGATGCAGAAAAAATACTTGACAGAATCCAACATTCATGATAAAAGTACTAGAGAATAGAAGGCTAGAGGGAGTAAAAGCTATATACAAGTAACCCACAGTCAACATCTTTCCTGATGGAGAAAAGCTTGAAGCAATCCCACTGAAGTCAGGAACAAGACAGGTCTCCTATCCCGACTCCTTCTCAACGCTGTGCTTGAAGCACTAGCTGCAGCAATAAGGCACGAGAAGGAAATTAAAGGGACACAAATAGGGAAAGAAGAAGTCAAACTATCGCTGTTTGCAGATGACACACTATACACGAGAGATCCCCAAAATCCTACCAGAAAACTTCTGGAGACAATGAACACAGCAATGTGGCAGGATACAGAATCAATTTGCACAAATCAATAGCTTTTCTATTGGTATTCTATACCAACAACACATATACAGAGAAGGTGGTTATAGACACACACTCATCCACAATAGCCTCAAAGAAAATACAGTATCTAGGGGTACACCTAACCAAGGAAGGGAGGGACCTCCACATGAAAAAAGAGATAGAGACACAAGAAAATGGAAAGACACCCCATGACTGTGGGTTAGTAGAATTAACATTGTGAAAATGACCATTCTACCAAAAGCCATTTATAGGTTCAATCCCAATCAAAATCTGTACCTCATTCTTCACAGAAATAGAAAAGGGTATCCTAAAGTTCATATGAAACCACGAAAGACTATGAATAGACATAACAATTCTTGGCAAAAAGAATAATTAATGCTAGAGGAATTACAATTCCAGATCATAAGATATATTACAGAGACATAGTAATAAAAACAATGTGTATTGGCAAAAAACAGACATGCAGACCAAAGGAACAAAATTAAAGATCCAAACATGAGCACACATAACTTCAGCCATTTAATATTTGATGAAGACTCAAAAACAACAACAAAACAAACAAATAACCTTGGAAACAAGAAAGCATCTTCAACAAATGGTGCTGGGAAAATGATGTCCACATGTAGTATACATTAGATCTGTGTCTATCACCTTGCACAAAAACAAACTCCCAATGGATCAAAGACCTTAACCTGAAACCTGAAACTGCTAGAAGAAAACAGTAGTACCCTAATGATACAGGTGTAGGAAAGGACTTTCTGAACAGGACTCTATTTGTCCAAGGATGAAGGCCAGCAATTGACAAGTGGGACTCCATGAAACCACAAAAGCTTCTGGTTTTTATTGTTTGGAAACAAGTCCTACAATAGATGAATGGATAATGAAAATGTGGCACATACACACTGGGAATACAAATCAGCTGCAAAGAAAGATGAAGTAACTTTGTGGGTAAACAGATGGAAGTAGAAAAGGTCAAATTGAGAGAGGTTACCCAGACCCAGAACGACATGCACCATATGGTCTCTTATTGAAGGTTCCTGGCTCCAAATCTTCAGATGTGAATACGTAGCCTATAGGAACTACAGAAACAAGGAAAGTAAAACAGAACCATTGTCAAGATAGGGAGGTAGGAGAACAATGGAAAGGGAAATGGGAGCAGGGAATCCCTAGGGTGGGAGAGGAGAGTAAATACAGAGGAGGGTGAAAGGAGGGTAAAGGGGAATAGCAGGATGCAAGTGATTTGATGGGGAAATGGAAAAGACAGGTTCTTCAGGGACTGAAGAGGGAGGTATATACAGAAGGAGGAGAGAGGTGGGTCAAATAACAATAAGGACATCTAGCCACATGGTGGTGGTGCACACCTTTAATCTCAGCATTCAGGAGGCAGAGGCAGGTAGATTTCTGTGAGTTCAGGACCAGTCTGGTCTACAGAGCTAGTTCCAGGACAGCCAGAGCTACACAGAGAAACCCTGTCTTCAAAAACAACAACAAAAAACCAACAAGGACATATGAAAAAGCTACAAGGAATCATACTATTATTTACAAAAAAATCCATAATACAAGAAATTGCGTGTATAAATATACATATATATATTTTAATGAACCTTTCTCATCTGGACTTTTTGTGCTCCCTCAAAGAGCCAAAGATCACCTAACAAAAACCCCAATAGCATACAGGAAAAGTTCTCTTCTGAGTTGTTGTCTAGGGCTGTCTAAGAGACTCCCAAAACATAGCCAGTTGCAATTTCCCTTGGCTACTCCTCAGAGGTGGAAGATAAGTCCCTATTGTTGAAGACACCAGGTACTGCAGAAACAGGGCCCAGAGGCCCAAGAGCTGGGACAGATTCGCAAAGTCCCCTCCCTGATGACTAGCTTTCATGGTATCTGGTCACTATGCAAGCTTCCAAGGGAGGGAGACAACCAACAGTCCTACCCAGCTATGACACCTGTGAGCCACATCAATGACCATCATGGCAGGATAACCCTAAAGATACAGTAATGGCACACATACCTTGGTGGTAACCAGTAGCTCTCTGATTGGACTTGACAAGTTCAACAAGAGGGAAACCATGCCTGGCACTGGAAACCTAGCTAGCTAATCAGTGCTAGTGAAGTCATGGTTATTGGAAGAGAGTCTACAAACACTAATTTACTAAACTAGCATGATCTCTATCAAAAGCCTATAATCATTTGTCCTTATACCCACAGATCAGTGTATTTTTCACCTTCATCAAGAAAACTTCTCTTCACAACACAAGGAGACTATTAGAGAAATTCACAAGCAATAAAAATGCAGAATTATAGAGCTCAGTCCCAGTGGATGCGTCTACAAAACATTCCTGCACGTAAGGCTCCGGGAACATTGTGGAAGAGGAAGTGGAAAGTTGTAAGAGCCAGAGGATCAGGGAGTTTGCTGTGGGACTGTGTCTCCTAGTCATGTCTGGCCAGCATGACTGTCCGAACGTGAGCTGAACAAGGATGACACCAACGGACATGACAATCTAGATAGAGAACCCACGAGGCCGCAACCCTACAGAGAACTATACAGGTAACTGAGGATGGCTAGAAATGGGAGGCGGCCTTCGAAGAGAAGTGCATACCAACTGATTCAGCGCCCAATGGTCAGCCCTGAAACTATACACACAGGTAGCATTATATGGACCGAACAGACTCTACTTAGGAATGCATATGTATATCCATATCCATATATGCACACAAATAACAATTAGTAAAAAAAAAAAAACCGGACATGAATTTGAAGGAGAGCAGGGAAGGGTATATGGGAGGGTTTGGAGGGAGGAAACAAAAGGGAGAAATGTTGTAATTAAATTATAATCTTAAAAAACTTTTAAAGGAAAACAGAAAAGAATAAAAATTCTCAACTTAACCACCCAGAGTTAGCTTGTGACTTTGTTTGGCATATATCCTGGCCGCCTTCCACCATATTCATGCTTATGTGTGTGTATTTTTAAATTAACAAATATACCAAGTTGTGCTTATATGATACCTTTTTATCATTTTTATTTTTACACAACATTTTGACAATTGATTCTGACCATATCTTCATGTCAATGTCATAATTGCTTCACAATCTAAGGTACAATTGTAACTGTAATATCATTACATATAACATTTTATACAATATATGGCTTTTCCTCTTAGAACAAAATGGAATCATTAAGATCTAGGTTGCTGGGTATAGGCTGGGTGTCTAGGCTAACACTTAGGTGTGTGTTAACTGCATGGGAGCACACACCTGTAGCCACACACTCTCCAGAGCTATGGTGATTGTCCTTTCTAGCATGAACTAAGGGTCTGTGTCTCCAGGGATTTAATGTCTACATTTTTCACAGGTGGGCCTTTATTCAGTGCACAATGAAGGATAGCATGAATCATCTCAGTGGATGACTTGAGCTTCACAGAAATTTTTACAAGAAACTTTTTGTAAAAATTTGAAGAGACAAAAAGAGAAAATAGGATAATGAGCCTTTATGCAAATATGTTCTGCAGTTATTAAAGTACAAATAATTCTGATAGGTGTGGCAGTACACACCTTTAATCCCAGCACTTGTGAAACAGAGTTCTGGGCCAGCCTGGTCTGCACAATGGGTTCCAGGCCAGCCAGGGCTACATAGTGAACCCCTATCTAAAAAACAAAAGAAAAAAAATACTGATTTAGTTCACCTATTTCTTTTAATGGGGGATAGTCAAACCTGGCAAGCAAAACCCTGATGAACCATCATGTTCTTCTACTTAAATGCATCAGAATGTCTCCCTCACAACAAAGAGAGTCATTTCACATTTAACAAAATAATTGATTAAAAAAATTCCAATATCCAGGTCATTTTCATAGCTCCCTGATTATGTTAAGAATATGTTAGAATCTAAACTATTTGGGGGTTTGCTCCATTTATCATGTGTACCACACTGTGTGTCTTGCTACCCAACCAGGAGCTAAGATGTAGGTTTTGAAGTTGATTTTCTCAGGTAGTTGGTTTGGTTTATTAGGCAAGGACCCCCTTTAGCTGACTTTACTGCAACAAGAGCTCAGAATGTCAACTTGTGCCCGTTAGTGGTGCTGGTTGTGATCAGCGGCGCAGGCTATGTAGGTCTGAACTCTGTTTTAAGTTTTGATAAATCCTTCTTAAAGTGTGTGTGTGCACGTGTGTGCACATGTGCTATTTCATTCACACATATAAAATGCTGATTTTATATTTCTGTCACTACTCCTGTGCTCATGAGCTTGAATTGTTCTAGGAAGGAAAAGCTCCCAACTATTTGGCTGTGTGCGTATTTTACACAGTGGAGGATGGCATGGCGCTTAAGTTCATTGTCATTGTTTTGTTACCACACAGTCCCTGACTTAAACTTGGAATTTCCTGTTGGTGTCCCGATTTCTTTTCATAGGTCATTTAGAAAGCCATATTTGGGCACAGTTGCTCTCATCCCTGGGTTATTGGTACTTCCAGACCTTTGCAATAGAAGAGGAAATGCCTTTCTTTGAAGAGAAGAATTTTCACTTATTTCACTTTCAAATTTGAGACTCTGAGGTTTCTCTTCTTATATTATAATACTGCACATCAGGGTGGCCTTCTGCATCAACAATCATTTGCTTGGTCCTAACATATATGTATAATGATGCCACAGTCTCAATGCCCGTGTTCTACTCATAGGACCACTAAGCCCAGTATGAGATGTGTTCTAGAGTCATGATGAGAGTACTCATCTGAAAACCAAAGAACTGGTGCTGCAGCCCTGAGGCCCTGAGTTTGATCCCCAGTGCCACCAAAAACCCCTCCGTTCACACTATGAGTGGTTGTGCTATCAATTCAGTATGCAGTTGTATTTGCGTTTGGGGACTTTTGTCTCTGTTTTTGCTTACATTGAGCAAATGATTGGGGCAAAGTTCCATGGCAAGGCATGTTCATAGTAGGTCTGCCACTTCTACCCAGTTCTCCCTGCAGCACTCACATGTTTACCTCCAGACTTCTGAATATAGCCAAGACTTACATGTTTTTCTATTGCTTTCCTAAAGAAGGCATAATAAACCATGCACACCCCTTGATTTAACCTCAGCTGTTCTAGACCCAATTCCTCATGTTCCTTCATATTACTGAGTAATTTGAGGCACTGTAGCTTATTGCTGTACCTTCCTAAACAGATGTTGAGGGTACCAGTCTTTCTATCATGAACAGTACAGTAATACAGGTACCTGTCTTGGGGGTAGGTTACATGAAATGAGGTTGCTAGGTCAAATACCCAGGAACATTTGTGATTTTGCTAGGTACTGCCAAATTTCCTTGCACAGAGGTAGCTTCTTCTTCATCACTCCCCAGACATGGCTTCACTGTGTAGCCCTAGTTGTCCTAAAACTCAATCTGTAGACCAGGCTGGCCTTGAACTCAAAGAAATCCACCTGCCTCTTCCTTATGAGTGCTGTGATTAAAGGCATGCATCACTACCATCCAGCTAGCTTTATTTTTAAATTAATTTGTGTGTGTGTGTGTGTGTGTGTGTGTGTGTGTGTGTGTGCGGTTGTTTGACCTGTGTTGGAGCCCACCTAGGTTTCCTGGTGGCTTTATCCTGCAGGTCTGCATATAGAGGATGATTGGACCACGGGCCTGCATATCAGGTGTTTGGAAGGGTCTACACTCTGGGAAAAAGTAGGGGTGGGATAGCCCCCAACAGATGGCACCAGTGAGCAGAGACAAAGACAAAAAGAAAATCCAGAGTACTTGGCAAAAGGGAGAGTTAGGTCTTCACAATAAGCAGTTGGTTCAGTCCAGTTTTGTAGTGAAAAAAGTTAAATGAGGCAGGGGTTTTATCCTCAGGAGAAAAAGAAAAAACGGGATGAAAGGATGCCCAAGTGCTGCAACAAATGTTTGTCTTTGTCTATGTTTCTCTGTCTATGTTTTTCTCTCTCTTTAGTGAAGTAAGTCATAAGTTTAGTTTGAGATATTAGGGTAGAATAAGCTTTAGGTATATACATTGTGAAGGCTTAGGTGAATTTAGAGTGGAGTAGGTTTTCCCAGCCTGGGACGCAGAGAGTAGTGTCCCTGGCAGACTGCGAGTTTGGCAGTCTGAGGGGCTGGCTTCAGGAACTCCAGAAGTCACTGAGAATGGTGGACACCAGAGGCAGCAAAACAGTCACAGCCAGGCATCTGCAGCTGAGACCCGAGGAACATCAGTACAGCGCAGGTGGCAGATGCCCCAGGGCCTGCAAGCTTTCTGCAGAAAGAAAGCAGCAGTGAGGAGAGGAGTGGAGACTCTAGGGCAGGTAGCAGCTTGAAGTGCAGCCAAGGCTTCATTAGACCCTAGTGGCTGGTGCAGGCCTGTCTCTTGAAACCACAGTCCCTGGTGGTTGGAGCCCCGAGACAGCATGGGAAAAGTGGAGAGCTGAGCAGGTGACACAGCAGAAGTGACACGGGAGAGGCTAAGTGCCAAGTGGGCAGCTGGAGTGCTGGAGCCCAGGGAGCTAGAGCCATGCTCCAGGCTGAACAGCCAGATCAGGGCTCTGCAGGAACTGCTGAGACACAGCTTGAGTTCCCAGCAGTAGGGTGTGGCTGGAGCCGTGGAGTCACCTGGGGTTACATTCGTCATGCAACAAGAAAGCATATAGAGGTTTCCAGGACCCAGAGTGCTGGAAGCAGGTAATGGGACCCAAGGAAGCTGTAGTAGTGGCTGGATTTCCTCCCAGAACCAGGGTTGCTGTAGGAAAGCAATGGCTCATAGCAGCTGAAGGAGACAATTTTGAGCCTGTGTGGCTGTGAGGTGATTGAAAGCTTTCTAGCCTCGGGACACAGAGGTCCTGGGAATGGCCTGGTTTTGGGAGGCACAGACATACTGGGACTGTAAAAGCTGTAAAACTGAGCTAGCAGCAAAAGCTTTGCAGTTTCTGTTTGCCGGCTAAAAGAAAATCTCTTTTAAGAGGACTTTTCACCAACTAGCTCTTGTGGAGCTATTAGCTTTTGCTATGAGGGAAAACTACTATAAAATGCTGTTGTAATTGAAAGTACCTCTGTCTGTGAGAATGAAAGTTGCAGAGACACTTGTTTGAACTAAAATTGTTAACTGCAAAAAGTTTTTGGTTGTGAGAAATGCTTCTTCCTTTTTGGAAGTAGAAGTCTAGAACCAGAATTTATTTTTTTGAACTTTTTGAACTTAAAAAAAAAAGAGATACAACTACAAAAAGGTTTTGGTTATGGTTCAAGAATTTATTTGAATTTTTGGATTTAAGAAATGAATTGCACAGGGGTGATTTCATTGCAATGGGACAACTTTGAGTTTGCTTATGTATATAGACTCTATCAATGGTGATGACTTAGGAACTGTTTTATGGAATTATTTGTGCTAAAAATGGAACTGTTAAAATGCAAAAATTTATTTTTTTCTACCTAGGCTCACGATATAGTTTTGTGTATGCATATATGCTTTATTAACTGTGGTGATTCATGAACTGTTTTGTGTTAAAAATGGAACTGTTTTATAGAACTGTTTATATAAAAATGGAACTGTTTATAGAATTGGTTTTGTGTTACAAATGGAAGTGTTTAAATGGAGAAGTTGGGTTTTTTTTCTAACTAGGCTTGAGATTTAGCTTAAAAATTATAAAGAAACCGGGGAATTAATATTCCTTAGTCTATTTAATTTAAAAAAGTATTTTCTTGTTGAGTGGATTAATGTTACGTTTTGTTAGTAAGAAATTCAAATGGTTATACTAAGAGATTACTTTAAAGTGTAAAGAGTTTTATTAAGGAATTGCTTTTGGATGTTTTGCTAAAGTTTTTAAAGTGTTAATGGTTATATTGAGAATATTGCTTTTAAATGTAGGTTTGTAGGAATTATAACTGTGTATAATAATATTGATGTCTTTTGTGGTTAAGGATACCTTCTGCATCTCTTATTGCTTACTTCTCTACCTATTTCCTGAGTCTGTACCCAGGAAAAGCAAGTAGTTGATCTTAGTTGTAAGTGAAATACTTACTTCAAAATAGGGGTCCAACTATATTTAGATTTTATATTTCTGAAATATTAGTCCAAAAATGAGATGTTTTTAAGTTTTTTAAAAAAGAATTTTGTTGTTTTATTTAACTTACTTTGGAGAGTTCCCAATTAATTACATTTTAAGGCTAGATGAAAGAGAAAAAGAAAAATTTTCACCATCACCACTGAAAAAAAAGAAGAAAATAAAAACAGAATTTTATATATCAAATAAAGCGTAAAAGGTCTAGGGGCCGAGTAGTACTCAGAGGGAAGTGAAGGTAAGAGGCATGTAGCTGACCAAGAAGCACATACAAGGACATGGAAAGTATCAGCCACTACCACTGCATGTATGTGTAGAATTTTGTAGAATAGAGCCTACCCCAATACACTCTGAGCAGGTCAACCATACTAGGTGGAAACTGAAAACCATACATTCATTATATTACTCCATAAATGTAGACTAAGGAACAATGTATTCGGACTGTTGTGTACTAGGCTTAAAAGAAAAAAAAACCTTTCCAGCCTACAAAGAGATTTCGGTCCAGGAAAAACTATAGCATGAGGTGCATTGCTGTGGGATGCTCTGTATGGCAAATGTGTTGCTGATTGGTCAATACATAAAACACTGATTGGTCATTGGCTAGGCAGGAAGTATAGGCAGGACAAGGAGGAGAATAAAGCTGGGAAGTGGAAGACTGAGTCAGAGAGACACTGCCAGCCGCCACGATGACAAACAGCATATGAAGATGCCGGTAAGCCACGAGCCACGTGGCAAGGTATAGATTAATAGAAATGGATTAATTTAAGCTGTAAGAACAGTTAGCAAGAAGCCTGCCACGGCCATACAGTTTGTAACCAATATAAGTCTCTGTGTTTACTTGGTCAGGTCTAAAAGAGGCTGTGGGACTGGCAGGTGAGAAAGATTTGTCCTGACTGTAGGCCAGGCAGGAAAACTCTAGCTACAGTGCAGAGTACAAGGATCTATTGAATGGAATGATTAGAACTCTAGTAGGTCCAAATATAGAGATATTTCCCAAATTACAAACTAAGGCAGTTGTAGTGTGAGGCCATGCAGTAGTTCTGAAGCTCTGAACTTTATCTATTGTGAATTAAGTGGGGCAGACTGATTGGAAAGAGAGAGATTATGGAAAGAGATTTGCCAATATTTCCATATTTAAAAAGTCCTTAGGCTCAGGGTCTGGTATTTAAAATAGCTGTAGGGCAGCTGGTTAGCAGCTTGCCCAGGTTCAATCCCCAGCAACACAAATGTGAAAGAAAAACATCTATGGCCTGACTAGGCCTTTCTTTGTGCTTATTTTATCCAGAAGTTTCTATTGAAGAAGCTTGATAGCCCAGCCAGGACTGAATGAACTACTAGTGACTACCTTGAGAACAAGAAGAGTATGTGTCATCTTAATAATGAATTAAGAACTTCATCCTTTTGTATAATTTTTTTTGTCATCAGTGTTGTGATTATTAGTGTGTACATCCTTGTGTATTTTCATTGAACTTGTAAAAGTACTCCTATGTCCAACTATCTATGCTTGTAATAAGCCAGCCTCTCACTACTCAAGGTTTAAAGTAGTAATCGTGTGTGTGTGTGTGTGTGTGTGTGTGTGTGTGTGTGTGTGTGTGTGTGTGTGTTTCTCAAGACCCTGACATTTGTCAGGACCCAATAGGGCTAACTGGTATTCATTCCTTAATGTCTAGGATTTGGCTGAAATGACTTAAAACAGTTGGGACTCTTTTCTATTCTGACCAAGAAGACGCAACAGTTGTGATAGGAAACAAGAAGACAGAACCCCAGACCATCCCAGCTGATGAAGAGCCAGGATGATGCAAGCTGCAAGACAAGGTAAGTAAGTTTCAAAAGAAAGTACTGAGGTCAATTTCTTCCCCCAAAGGAGGAACCTGAGAATTTGCTGGGCTTTTTGCTGCTTCCTTGGAAGTGACATGGGGGAGTTCTGACTCTGCTTGGCTCTTTCATGTCTCTGAATTTAGCATAACTACTTCCCTATTCTGAAGCCCAGACCAAGGCAAATTCTCTGTCAAGAAAGGTGGTCTTCACATATACAGAATAAAGAGATGATCTTTTCAAGGTATGGTTGAGGAAAAGTTTTTGTTTTTGTTTTTGTTTTTATTTTTGTTTTTTTGACAGGGTTTCCTGGATCTCACTCTGTAGACCAGGCTGGCCTTGAACTCACAGAGATTTGCCTGGCTCTGCCTCCCGAGTGCTGGGATTAAAGGCATGTGCCACCACCTCCTGGCAAGGAAAAGTTTTTTATTGAATATATGAGGGAGAGTACAGCCAGAAGTGTCTGGAAGAGTCCAGAGAAGGGAGAGAAAATAGTAGACTAAACATGACCAGTATACTGAACTGGGCCATGGGGGGAGCACCAAGAGAGGGGTCCAAGAACCAAGAGAGAAGAGAACCAAGACAGGGGCTGGAGAGATGGCTCAGTGGTTAAGAGCACTGGCTGTTCTCCCAGAAGTCCTGAGTTCAATTCCCAGCAAACATATAGCCACTCACAAACCATCTGTAATGAGATCTGGTGCCCTCTTCTAGCACGCAGGTGTACATGCAGGTAGAACACTGTATACATAATAATAAATAAATAAATCTGAAAAAAGGGAGAGAGAATCAAGACAACAAAAAGAGGGCACATGTTCAAAACGGCAAGGCCCTACAGGGATGAGAAGCTGGGGAAAGGGAAACCCATGAGCTGAAGAAGTTTAGGGTAGGGGTTGGGGTAAGAAGAGCTGAGAGGAGTCATGGACTCTATAACAGGTATTCGCAATGCTGAGAGAGTCTAGAGGCCAGCATGTTCTTTGGTGTGTTAATAGGTACCAGTCAGCCATTTGTCCCCAGTTTCTTTTGGACCTGACACACTAATAACACAATTGAAGCACAAAAGAATGAGAGAAATAAGCACAAGAATCCACCTGTGTGGATTCTTCATGACCTCCTTCAGTCCTGTGGGGTCAGCCCTTCATGGTCAGAAAAATCCATTGGAGACAAACCCATCCCCCCAGTTCCTTGGGTTATTTTGTTTTTGTTCTTGTGTTTTTGTTTGTTTGCTTGTTTGGTTTGGTTTGGTCTAAAAAAAGAAAAAGAGGCTC
The DNA here is from genome assembly GCF_949786415.1 of Peromyscus eremicus. NCBI lineage: Eukaryota > Metazoa > Chordata > Mammalia > Rodentia > Cricetidae > Peromyscus > Peromyscus eremicus. The sequence continues at coordinate 111,204 of NW_026734854.1, read as the reverse complement.
AGAGTGACAAGGTTCAGGGTAGAAGCTGCATTTCTCACTATGGAGACTGAGCTCTAGGCTATCCTATGAGCACAAATGTAAGCAAGAGTTCCCCTAATTTTCTTCTTGTGTTCCAGAGGAAGGTTCAAGAGGGTTCTGGAGAGACCCAACTAGTTGTGAACTCAGTGAGTGGATTGATACCTGAGAAAACAGAGAAGCATCGTACAACCTGGGGTGGAATGTTATCTGAGGATACAGAGGCACAAGGAAATGAAAGGGGAAAGGATGGGGGAAGTGAAGCTGGGAATGGGAAGCCAGGGGAGAGGTTATCTTTAAGGATACAGTCAGGAAACCCCTGTTGTTTTACTGTCAGCTTGGCAGCTGCATCTGAATCTAAGGCTACTTTAGCTGCTGTCTACAGCTCTGCAGTCAGTGCTCCTCTACTCAGGCTGCGGCTGGTGGGACTTCCCGTCCTTCTGACATCGGTTCTGCCACTGCCACCAAATGTAGGTTTTAACTAAGTCTCTATCGTTCTATTTACCAATAAAGACTTGGGAGTCAGATGATGGGGTGAAAACCTGCTAGCTCAGAGATGCCTAAAAGCAACCAACTGACTGACCTTCCTCTTTGGCTAGTGACCCAGCAAGATTATCTCTCCAGCTGTTCCAAACCCAAAAGACTGCCAATACTCCAAATCTCCCTACTACTTCCTGTCTGTCTGTCTATCTGTCTTCCTGGCTCCCTCATACTCACTATGGCTAACTCCTGTCAATTAGTTGCAGGCTCTGAAGGTTTTAACTTTAACATAGTAAAATTACATATAACAAACAAAAATTACAGTTACGGGCTGGAGAGATGGCTCAGTGGTTAAGAGCGCTGGCTACTCTTCCAGAGGAACCAGGTTCAATTCCCAGCAACCACATGGCAACTCATAACTGCCTGTAACTCTAGTTCCAGGGGATCTGACACCTTCACACACACATACATGCAGGCAAAACATGAATGCATGTGAAATAATAATAAATAAATTTAAAAAAGAATTACAGTTACAATATCTAGTCTATTTGTATTTTGTAAAATTAAAGAAAATATCTATCTTATATTTGTGAGTCTAAAGTTTCATATCTACCTTATCTCTTATCATAACCAAGGAAAACCATAATTATAACTATTTAGTCTTCAACTACATCAAAGACTTCAGAAGGATATACTATTACCTAAGTAAACAGGAAGAACATTGTAAGCAACTTCCAAAAATCTAGAATGTCAAAGACAGTTGCCTGGACAGTCACCCAAAGTTCCGCAATGTTGGGGCATCCATCTTCAGCCTATGGGTCTAGAGTCTTTCAGTCACTTTTCTCTGTGTCCTGTAGAATGTCTGGCAGTTTCCTCTGTGAAGCAGGAACCTGAAGGACCATCTCACCTTGCAAAGTTCAGTGGTCACCTTCCTATGGGTCTTGTATGTTCAGTCAATACAACATTTTGTCAAGCAGTCCAGGCAAGAACAGTTTCTTGCCCAAATGGCTATTTTTGCCAAGAAGAAGATAAATTCCATATGGAGTGTCTTTGACGCTCATCTTTCTTTGAAGTAAATCAGTGCTGCCAGGAGCAGACATGTCTCATTGTCCAGGAAAGTCTAAGTTTTTAAAACATTTAAATGCATATTCTGTGGGTCTTTGAAGTGTTTGAAGATTACCTACCTAATTGAAATGTATCTATATATATCTAGAAAACTTAACTAACATGACTATAAGTTTGATTATTAATTATTAATCTGTATTTCTCAACTATACACTACATTTTCAAATGAGTTGCACAAACAAAATACTTTAAATAAGAGTAGAAATATACATACAGTATAACAAAATTAACTTTAAATTTGTATCAATAAACTAAAATCCATAGCAATGTAAAACATTTTAAACAAGTTGCTCTTTAAAAGTAGGTTCAACAATTCACCCCTTTATCCTATCATATCTATATCCTATATTTTCATATCATATCCTCCTTTCTTCTTTTAGAAAGATACTGACTATGACCAATAACAATTTGTAACCAACAACCTAAACAAAGACAAACATCCATAATCCATTATTTGGGAATGTGGGCATAGTGTTCTAGGCTACTTCCTGCTGATAGGGGGCACTGGTAGTCTTATGGGGATCCTGAAAAAATTTGAGATAATGGTCAAGTCCTGACTGGAGTAGTCTGTGAGACTGCATTGTCTGAGCCAGTTGCCTTGAAACAGTTCTGGATGTTGGATCATCTGGGCCATGGTGTCATCAGAGACCTTTCAGGGGGTCTTGACTGGTCAAACCATATTAGCCTGGAAGCAGTCCACAGGTTTTCATCTTCTTTGGAAACAAAAGCAGAACCTCTTTCCCAAAGCAACATATCCTTAGACATACAATTTGAAATCGAGATACCTTTAATATATACATATTGATTTAACTCAGCAATTTTTACAATCAAATGTCTCTCTGCAGTTAAAAATCCCAAAGACAACATAATCCAGACTCTCTGTGTGATATCCATCTTTACATGGGTTATTTTTTATACTACCTTTACTGTCTCTTTAAAGATTTTCTTTTTTAAAACTATCTATTCCTTTATATAACTGCATATATTCCTTTTTCTCTCTTTTCCAAGCCTATGTACATTTTTACACACATTGTAAACTATTCCATCTGAACCTGTCTTATTGTGAACCTATTGCTTTAAATTGCAGTATTACTAGGACTGAAATGGCAGCTTTGGCTGCTGGCTCCACCCACCTCAGCTTCCCAATTTGGCAGAACTATGTTTACAGCCAGCTCTGAGAACTATGCTTACCGCCAACTCTGAAAAGCAGTGGGTCTATGCTTCCATCGAGCAGCATGTAGCCCAGAAACCTCTCTCTCTCTTTCTCTCTTTTTTTGTCTGTACTAGCAAAGGTTAAATCCACCACGTAGCATAATGTTTGGCTTGGAGAGGCCTCTGTGTACCACGGGAATGCATCATGCTGCAGGTCAAGCCCACACACTGCTGCAAACCCGCCATACTGTAGCTCACAGCTTGCCTGAGAGACACAACTAGGAAGCTGTTTTTAGCTGTTTTAGAATCTTTTTTTTTTTCCAAGCTTTCTCAGGTTTTAGGTGGAAACACTTGCTCCACAGTGGGCACCATTTGTAGCTGAAGATTTCCTGTGTCCTGCCCAGTCTGTAGCAGCTAAGACCTAAGTAAACACACAGAGGCTTATATTAATTAAAACTGCTTGGCCATTAGCTCAGGCTAACTACTGACTAGCTCTTATATTTAGATTAACCCATTTCTATTAATCTATGCATTGTCATGTAGCCTGTGGCTTACCTGTTCTCTGACACCTTGTTCTTTGGGTGACTGGATCGAGTCTGCCAACTCCTCCCGTCCTTCTCCCTGTATCTCCATTTTGCTTTCCCGTGCAGCCTTATTCTGCCTGCCAATAGGCCAAATCAGCTTTTATCATCAACCAGTGAGAGCAGCACACATTCAGCATACAGAAGGATCTTCCCACAGCAACTGGGTCTTGGGAAATTGGTGTCATGAGAAATGAATTTATATAAGTCCTGCACATGAGAGAAAGTGTGGTATTAGGCTGAGTTTAACTTATTTCACTTAAAAAAGATTTCAGTTGTACCTCTTTTCCTAACAAATGTCATGATTTTATTTTTATTTACAGGATCACAAAATTCTACTGCGAATATGTATCATGCTTCCTTTATCCATTTCTTGTTGATGGGCATCTAGGCTGGTTCTATTTCAGGCAATTATAAATAGTACAGCAATAAATGTAGGTATGTAGGTAAGGTATTTCTGTCTATGTTAACTTAGCACCCTTCAAATATATACATAAGAGTGACATAGGAGCCTGAAATGGTCATTCAGTGTTTAATTTGTTGAGGCGCCTCCATACTTATTTCCGTAGTGGCTGCACAGGTTTGGTTTCCCACCAGCAATGATAAGGGTTCTCCTCACACGCCCTTCTCTCTTGAATTTGATGTTATTTGTTTTCATGATCATGGCCATCTGACTGGGTTGAAATGGAATTTCAAAATACTCTTGTGTCTCCTTCATGACTTGGAACACTTTTCCAAGTATTTATTGCCCATTTGTATTTCATTTAAGAATGGTCTGTTCAGTTCATTGGTCCATTTACCGTTTTAGGTGCTTTGTTTTCATCTGTTCCATTTTTGCAGTTCCTTATATATATCCTAGAAAGCAATGACTTGTTTTTTGTTTTTTGTTTTGTTTTTTTTTGGTTTTTCGAGACAGGGTTTCTCTGTGTAGCTTTGCGCCTTTCCTTGAGCTCACTTGGTAGCCCAGGCTGGCCTCGAACTCACAGAGATCCGCCTGGCTCTGCCTCCCGAATGCTGGGATTAAAGGCGTGTGCCACCACCGCCCGGCACAATGACTTGTTTTATGAGTAATAGGCAGATTTTTTTTTTCCCTATTCAGTAGGTTGACTCTTCATTCTAGTGTTGTTTCTTTTGCTGTGCCAAAGATGTTTTAATTTCATGTAATCTCTCATTTGTTAATTTTTTTTTTTTTTGAGACAGGGTTTCTCTGTGTAGCTTTGCGCCTTTCCTGGAACTCACTTGGTAGCCCAGGCTGGCCTCGAACTCACAGAGATCCGCCTGGCTCTGCCTCCTGAGTGCTGGGATTAAAGGCGTGCGCCACCACTGCCTGGCTCATTTGTCAATTCTTAGAATTATTTCCGATGTATTAGAGTCCTTTTCCAAAACTGCTTGCCTATTCCTGTATCTCAGGTGTTTTTCTTAGATTTTCTTGGAATAGTGGTAAAGTTTCTTGTCTCACTTTAATATCTTTGATCCATTTTGAATTGATTCTGTGGAGGGTGAGAAATAGAGATCTAATTGTGTCCTTTTACATGTTAATCATTTCCTCAGAACTATTTGTAAAGGAGGCTATTTGGTCTCCAGTCTATATTTTGGACAGCTTTTCCAAAATGATATGACTGTGACTCTAAGGCTTTCCCTTGCTCACAAAGTAAAGATGTTGGATCCTTTCTTTTTTGCCCATGACTTGGGTAATTTCCATAATTTACTGAATTGAACCCTCACTACTGAGACATCTTCATTAGCAAGATAAACATTTTATAATCTATCTCATGTTAAAAAGAAATAAATCTTCCTTAATTTGTAACCTCCTATAGCTTTACTACATTTTCAAATTTGTCACAATAATTTTCTGTATCATTTAATCCATATGCCCCCATTTCCTCACAGTCACTGCTTCTTTGAATTCACACTTTGAAGCACTTTATATCCACCTGCTCATCAAAACTGTACTCAGGATGGTGTGGCTGGCAATACATAGATTAATAGAAATGGGTTAATTTAAATAGTAAGAGCTAGTTAGTAATAAGCCTGAGATGTTCAGCCAAGCAGTTTGTAATTAATATTAAGCCTCTGAGTGATTACTTTAGAAGCAGCCATGGGATGGGGTGGGACAGAAAAAAGCCTCCATTTACACCAACCTCCTGCCACCTCTGTCCTGAAAATACTAGCTTTGCTATAACAACCCCACAATTTCCTGTTGTTATTATTATTTTTTGTTTGTTTTTTTCGAGACAGGGTTTCTCTGTGTAGTTTTGGTACCTGTCCTGGATCTTGCTCTGTAGACCAGGCTGGCCTCTAACTCACAGAGATCCACTTGTCTCTGCCTCCCGAGTGCTGGGATTAAAGGCGTGTGCCACCACCGCCCGGCACTCCTGTTGTTATTTGACCAGACCATATATGTAGGATATTACCCAATGAGAATCTCCCTTCAAGATTTTTATGTAAGTTGTTTCTCAGGATTTATGGGCTGGGAGCTTGGTCTCCAGTATGGCAGTGTCGAGAGCCTAATGGAAAGTAATTAGTGATGTTTTAATTTAGGCACAGTGGCTGAGCCCTCATGTACTGCTATTTCAGCCGGCAATTGCAACTCTGCAGTTATGGGCCTGCTTCTCCAGCAGTGGCCTTGGCTGCTCAGGCCACAGCCTGGTCGGAATTCTGTTCCTGCAGGCACCAGCTCTGTCACTGCCATTGGAGGTAGCTTTAACTAAATCTCTATTGTTCTATTTATAAATAAGACTTGAAATTCAAAGGCTGGGATGAAAACCTGTGAGCTTAGAGAGGCTGAGTAGCCAAAAAGCTAACCTTCTCTCCTTGCTTCTGCTTGCCAAACCAGAAAAACCTGTTCCACTCCAAATCCCTCCCTCCTACTTCCTGTGTCTCTCTATCTCTCCTGGATGCCCTCTGATGCTGTATGATCACTTTCTGTCAACTAATTGCTAACTCAGCCTCCTGTTCCAAGGTTAATTTTATTTAATCAACACAGTGCAAACTCAGGGCTCACAGTGTGATCAAATATCCCCCAACAAATTAGAACATGGCAGGCCCCACCTCAGGAATGGATTAATGCTGTATACAGAGAGTGGGCTGCATCTGTCAGGAGTTAATTCCTGGTGGATCATGTAGTTAGAAATAGACATGCCTGCCCTTAACTCATACACCTTTTACACATGTCTGGTACCCTTTCTGATTTTCTGTGACTGTGCAACACAGTCAGAGGACTCTTCCTAGGATACCAGACAGCACTATACTATGTAGACTTTCTAGCTACTAGAATCATGAGTCAAATAACATTTTTTTTCTATATTGTCCAACATCAGTTTTGTTGTCCTGACAGAGAGTATACTAAGAGATATAACAGAGATAATTCAGTCTTTTTCATCATATAAGTACTAACGTGGTAATCAAGACCTGTTAGTGCCTGTGTTTCTCAATTTGTGAAGCTGGTAAAAGTGAAGGAAGTCCAGAGCTGGGGAGATGGCTCAGTGGTTAAAAGTCACTTTCTATTCTTGAAGAGAACCCTGTTTTTGTTCCCAGTACCCACATGGTGGCTTACAGCCATCCTTAACTTCATTCTGAGTGACATGGCACCCTCTTCTGGCCTCCACAGGTACAAGGCACAACATACACACACAGTGCATATATATTTGCAGGCAAACCATTCATACAAAAAACAAATAAATGAAGAGTCTTTAAAAATTGAATGGCCGGGCAGTGGTGGCGCACGCCTTTAATCCCAGCACTCGGGAGGCAGAGCCAGGTGGATCTCTTTGAGTTCGAGGCCAGCCTGGGCTACCAAGTGAGTCCCAGGAAAGGCGCAGAGCTACACAGAGAAACCCTGTCTCGAAAAACCCAAAAAAAAAAACAAAAATTGAATGAAGCCCATATGTAGAAAGGAGAAGAGATTGCTGGGGAGAGCCCTAGAGGTCTACGGGTCCTAGGTTGAAATTGTTCCATCCCATATTTAGGTAGTGGAACATCTCAGAGTCCTTCCAATAAATTATTTGCCACTTGTGACTAAGCAGTTCAAATCAAATAGAACAGGTCCAAACTCAGTGTTATTGGTGGAATGGGCATTGGCTCTACTGAGAAAAGTCTTGAAAGATGAAGAAAAAACCAGACACTGCTCACTATGGAGCATCATGACAAGCAGATGTCATGTGTTAGGTTTTCAGTAAGCAAGTTGCCAGTGTCTTCTCCATCCTAATCACCCTGCTCTCTTCTATTGGTGACAGGACTGAGCTGTACCTAGAGCTTCAATTCCATATGGCCTAGGTGGGACTTCCCTTGCTCACAAAGTAAAGACATTGGATCCTTTCTTTTTTGCCCATGACTTGGGTAATTTCCATAATTTACTGAATTGAACCCTCACTACTGAGACATCTTCATTAGCAAGATAAACATTTTATAATCCATCTCATGTTAAAAAGAAATAAATCTTCCTTAATTTGTAACCTCCTACAGCTTTACTACATTTTCAATTTGTCACAATAATTTTCTGTGTCATTTAATCCATATGCCCCCATTTCCTCACAGTCACTGCTTCTTTGAATTCACACTTTGAAGCACTTTATATCCACTTGCTCATCAAAACTGTACTCAGGATGGTGTGGCTGGCCAACCGTGAAGTGAGACGCAACAAAGGAAATTCTTGGATTCTAGCAATGCAGATGTAACAGGTGTAGAATGGTGAGGTTGGTCCAAAATGTGCTCAATTCTAGGGCTTCCTATCCTCACCGTTTCTCTAGTATTTCTTTCCCACAGACTCTAGACTCATATATCCAGTTGGCTACCTGGCTTTTCTACTTAAAAGTGTAACAGGCATCTCAGGCTTTAAAATCTCCAAAGGAAATTTGACTTCCCTCCTGTCTGTTCCCACAGTGTTCCTTATCTTATGAAAAGCATCATCCTCCATTGCATCCAAGATATTTAGAACATTTGCCTTTCTTCCCTGTTAACCACATGCCCAAAGCTTGGCCTTGGGAAAATAGGAGAGAGAAGTATGTGTCACAGGAAAACATTCCCACAGGAATGAGGGACTCAGCCATTTCTTCCTGCCATGATACTCCAGAGGAAATCCAGTTTATAGGGGACCATTGTTTTGATGTTCTGATAGCCAAAGGGAAGAAAACAAGTTGTTCTATTTAGAATATTTTTACTCTTGCAAGTAGGGTTACCTATAAAGCCTTTGCTTTCTAATACACTTGGGGGACTTCTATCTATCTAGTGAAATGTAAGCTCCAAAGGAAACTTCCTTCCTTTGTCATTCTTGACATCTCAGGCACCAACCCTAGCTGCAGATAGCTTTAACAGCCATATGTCTCCACCATTAGAAAGTCTTGGGGGGTTTCCAGAATCTTTTCTTCCCATTTCCTATTTCTCAAGCCACTTTAGCTCTCATATATTTTTTAAGCAGGGAGGTTAGACATAAAGCACTTGGCCAAGTTTCCCACTGAGGGCAAAGTCCCATCCTTAGAGCACAGTCCCCCTTGTAGATCTTAGTTTAGATGCAGAAGAATTAATGATGAGTGGTAAATTCTGTCATTTCATTCTGTATATTCTACTCTGCCATACCTGGAAACTGTAGAGGAAGAAGGGAGTGTAAGGGCTCAAAGCAGTGATTCCAAGTCACAAAGCATCTACTTCTATAACCATCCTGGCAGGCATGAAATAATGTAGAGATATACTTTTGGTCCTCCCTTTGGTATTAGGACACTGATACCATTGATGCCAAGAATCTCATACTGAGAGAAGGAACAAGCTAGGACCCTTGAGGAAGCCAGGAGGACTTATTTTCTGAGAAGAAACTTAAAATGTATCATATCACTTTTCAGGAGACTGAAGCTCAGACAATGGTAAAGGGGGTCAGGAGGGAGGGAATACCTTGACCAGCACTGCTGAGCTATGGATACCTCTTGACTTTGTTTAAAACTAAACCTCTGATAGGATCCTGAGGATGGTCTTGACGGAGGAGTCAATAAACCTCTTCGTTCCTCTTCACAATGTACTATCATAGCCAACATCAACAGGCCTTCTTAGGGTGCCATCTTGTGTTGTTCAGTGGGACTATGGTAGAGCAGTCAGGGCAGCATTCATGGGAAGTGGTCTGGTGGGGCTGAAGCAAAGAAAAGAGTTAATTTATCAGTCTTTCATTTCTGCTTTCCAGTACTAATTGTGTCTTTAATTGATTAGGGAGTGTCTTAGTTACTTTTATATTTCTGAGATAAAACATCATGGCCAAGGCAACTTATAAAAGAAAATATTTAATTTGGGGCTTAAAGTTTCAGAAGGTTAGAGTCTATGACCATCATGGCAGGAAGCATGGCATCTGGGAGGCAGAAATGGCACTGGAACAGTAGTTGAGAACTTGCATTTTGATCCACAAGTAGGAGGAAAACACACACACACACACACACACACACACACACACACACACACACACACGGAATGGCAAAAGGTCTTTTAAGGCCACACCTCTTAATCCTTCCCAAACAGTTCCAACAACTGTAGACCAAGTGTTCAAATATATGAGCCTATGGAAGCCATTCTTATTTGAACCACCATAATGGGATTCAGAGTCACGGTTTGGACCCTAACATGGGTACCACTTACACACCAAGTATAGGAACTGTACAGCTGAGGATGCCTAAAGAGATCTTCCTCTAACCTATTCTACCCCTCTGTTACAAGCTGGGTGGGTTAGCAATTCTAAAGAGCTATGCTGATCACCCCAAGCTTATGAAAAGCCTCTTGAGGCAATCCCAGGCTTGTTCTCCTAAGAACAAGAGGGGCTGAGCTCCAATAGACACATAGACAATCTAATCAAGAGGCTAGCCCTTGTAACCATATGACCACATTTTAGAATATCTGTACTCTTTCCAGGATGGTTGCATTTAAAGCCATCATGCAGTCAAACGAACCTATGATGTTGGGGAGGACAAAAAGACCCACAACTGGACAATGTACAGAGAGGGGAATTTTGGAACACTCAGTCCTAAATGATATGTCTTCATCAAGTCTGCCCCTCGTGGCTCAGGGACCTATGCAGAAGAGGAGGTGGAAAGATTTCAAGAGCCAGAGGTGACGAACCACTCCAAGGAAACACTGTCCTCCAGATGTAGCAGGATTGATGCACATGTGAACTCGTAGAGCCCGTGGCAGCACACATGGCACCTTCACAGGGGCGAGCCACACAGGGTCCCAACTCTGAGAGGGGGAAGTGAACAGGATTCCTAACCCAGAAGCTATTTGCAACCAATACCTATGGGCAAAGGAAAAATAAGTTTTCTACAATGTCAAACAGATGGCATTTGCAGAGTTCTTGGCCTAAGCCCTCATGTTGATGATAGACTTCACTGACCACACTGCTTACTGTTCCGTGCATTATAAAAGCTTCTGCACAGAGCTTGTTGCTCATTCTGGTGTGACCTCCTGGTGTACAGACTTGCCTTTCTGCATCACTCAGCTCCACGGCCATCACCTAGCAGCGGTGAAGTAAATAAACTTCCAATTAGATGATGATGAATGAGTACAGTGTGTATTGGCACCTTCCCCACACTCTAACTTCCAAGGCCTTTGTGAAGTGGTAGAGAAAGCTGAGTTACTCGGGCCTAAGTGTTACATAGCTACTACAATATTAGTAGGCTTGAAGGACATCATAATTAATAGTTTAAAACCCAGGACTACAACTACAGTCAACTAATCAATGGTCAAGAAGAATGGGACCTGAGTCATATCTCTGACCCTGGAAGGGAACATGACATCTTGAATGGCTAAGAAAACTTTAATTGATAACTGTCAAAACCTGGTTCTGGAGAAACCTGGTAACTGCCAATACCTGATTATTGAGAAAATGACCTTAGTTAAAAAAAAAAAAAAAAGATCTGATCTCCGGTAGGGAATCTTGAAAAGCATGGTCCTGAAATCTCAAACTGCTAGCCACAGATTGCTGCAACTTGGCATCACAGAGCTGCAGCCTATTGCCCTGTGACCCACACTTTAACCTGAACCAAACTTTAGTCAACCAGAACTGCTCTTATTTGTATGACTCTGATTTGCACAGGCCCTATTCACATGGCCTGGAATGCATAATTGAGGATTGTGTGCACTACAGTTTATGCTGACCTCCCAGACTAGGTAATCTGAACTGCATTTCTTTGCATGGGATGAACTACATGCCAGGAAAGTACACAAGGAAAGTCCCCCTTACTATAAAAGTAGTTTGCTCAAATGGAGACATCCCCCACACCTGTCTCCCGCCCGCTGCCCTGTGCTCTAAGTGATACTGTAGTTACTTCCCAGCCTGCTTCCCTCTTGCAGTCTACTCTATAAACTATTATTCCTGTTCTGGGTTAAAGAGTGAATTTGTTAACTCTACACTTATGCCTTCCCTACTACTGTAGTGGCTGAACACTCAGCCTGCTACAAAAATCTTATAAAATTACTATCTAGCAAGAGGCTTCTGCTAGTGAGCAAGGGATACCATATTCACTTCCCATAAGAGTCAATCCGAATGGTCTTGTCAATCACCCACACAGGATAACACCCATCAGGGGGCTTTGGAATAAAGCTTGCTTAAAACATAAATTGACATAATAGTATCTTTGGTCACTGTTAACTTACCCCTGTTGAGAGTGCCAGACTTTACTCTGTAGTAAGGACTGTCTACCTCCTGTACTATACTCTAAAATGTCTCATCAGAATTCTCTCCATAGAGATAACAAGGACCAGGGAGAAGAGGCAGAGCCAGGGTGAAGTTTTTCATGTATTTTTTTCTTAGAACACAAAAGGGGAGAAAAATTGGGTAAAACTTGGACTGGTCTTTTTGTGGCAAGGATGTGGGGAAAGGAGAAAACATTTTCTTTGGTGGTGGGAGTGCAAATTTGTACAGCCACTATGGCAGTCAGTGTGGTGGTTCCTCAGGAATCTGGGAATAGATCTACCTGAAGATCTAAATATGCCACTCTTGGGCATGTACCCAAAGGATTCTACCTCCTCCTACAGAGAAACTTTTTCATCCACATTCATTGCCGTTCTAGTCTAGATGATGTCCATTGACTGATTGAGAAGATATTGAAAATGTGGTACATTTACACAAAGGAATTTTGTGTTTTTTTTAAGCTGAATGAAATTCCATTGTATAATTAGACTAGAACATCCTTGCCAGCATGAGCTGCCTTTTTTTTTTTTTTTTTTTTTCGAGACAGGGTTTCTCTGTGTAGCTTTGCGCCTTTCCTGGAACTCACTTGGTAGCCCAGGCCGGCCTCGAACTTACAGAGATCCGCCTGGCTCTGCCTCCCGAGTGCTGGGATTAAAGGCGTGCGCCACCACCGCCCGGCCAATGTTTTATTGATAGATTTTGGTTGACTGGTATAAAATGAAAGTAGTTTTAATTTGCATTTCCCTGATGCCTAATGATGTTCAAGATTTCTTTAAATGCTTCTGAGCCATTTGTGTTTCATCTCTTGAGAATTCTATGCTTAGTTCTATACCCCATTTTGAATTGGGTTATTTTCTTGATGTTCAGTTGTTTTAGTTTTTTATGTATTTTAGATACTAAGCCACTATTCAATACATAATTGGTAAAGATCTTTTCCCATTCTATAGCCTGATACTTTGTCTGAATGATGGCATCCTTCGCCATACAGAAGCTTTTCAACTTCATGAGGTCCCAATTAGTAACTGTGGGTCCTAGTGCCTGTGCTACTGGTATTCTGCTCAGGGAGCATTTTCATTTGCCAATGGGTTCAAGACTATTCCCCACTTTCACTTCTATCAGATTTGGTGTATCTGGCCTTATATTGAGGTCTTCAGTCCATTTGGAATTTAGTTTTGTGCAGGATCATATGTATGCATCTATTTGAATTCTTCTACATGTAGCTGTCCAGTTTGACCAGCCGCATTTGTTGGAGATGCTTTCTGTTTTACAGCTCTGGAGGGAAAGGTATTCTGACTGTTCAGGAAGTCAAGCTATACCTGGAGCTGCAATAGGACAGCTCAGCTCCGGAGAGAAAGGTATCCTGTTTGCAAAGTCAGGCTATACCTGAAGCTGGGATGCAGTAGGGGATGGTCTCCCTGCAGTATATAGCAATCCTGCTCCTCTCTTGGAGAAAGCCATCACAGTTGAGCTTTGTTCTGCCTCCCCACCCCCACGTTTAGGGGGACTTCCCAGAAGAGCGCTGCTGCTGCTGCTGCTGCTGCTGCTGCTGCTGCTGCTTCTCCTCTCTGGCCCAAGATGTTGCTTCTTCTGCTTCACTCTGCTAAATGGGAAACCCCTGCAGAAATGTAGCAATCTCCTCAGGCTCTGGTGGAAATCTGTTACATTTTTTCTGCTCCACCCTGCTCAGTCCCCTAAGGGATGTCTCAGCAAGGTTCTTCTGTTCTGCACCTGCAAATGAAGATCTTCACCTAACACTCTTTTAAGAAAGAGCTTTATCACTCTGGAAGTTGCAAACAGCCCAGCACCAAAGTTCACACTGAAACCCTGCTGGTGGCCCTTTCTGATTTCATCTCTGTAACGCCACTGCTCAGAGGCACACAGGTAAGTTTGGTTTCTAACATTTTTTGTCAATTATAAGTTTTTGTTTTTAATGTTTTGAGGTAGGCAATTGGTTCCTTTATTGAAGTACAAATTGAGAAAAAAGAAAATGCTATTCCTTTAAGTCCAGTATACAACTCTACCAGCTTCACTAGCAGACAGCTGACAGGACTGGAGTTAGAAGAGACAAGAGTATTGAATCTTGGGAGAACAAAGAAAGAGATCCCATGATAAATGAAGGCACTGTGAGAATAGGGAGAAGCAGAGTGCTAGGGAGGTCCCCAGGAATCCACAAGGATGACTCCACCATAGACTACTGGTAATGAGCTGACCTACTCTGGTGATCAGATGGCTGAATACCCTAACTGTCATCACAGAGCTCTCATCCAGTGACTGATGGAAGCAGATGCAGAGATCCACAGCCAGGTCCTAGGTGGAGCTCCAGGAGTCCAATCAATGAGAGAGAGAGAGAGAGAGAGAGAGAGAGAGAGAGAGAGAGAGAGAGAGAGAGAGAGAGGAGACAGAGGGGGGGGATTCTATGAGCAAGAGATATCAAGACCGTGATTGGAAAAAGTACAGAGACAACTAGCCAAACTAGTGGAAACATATGAACTGTGTACCAATAGCTGAGGAGCCCCCATGGTACTGGACTAGGCCCTCTGGATAAGCAAAACAATTGTTTAGCTTGAAATGTTTAGGGGGCCCCCAGGATTGGGACCTGTCCCTAGTGCATGAGCTGGCTTTTTGGAGCCTAGTGCCTATGGTGAGACACTATGTGCAGCCTTGGTGCAGGGAGGAGGGGCCTGGACTTGCCTTAACTCTGCTGACTCCCTATGGGAGACCTTGCCTTGGAGGAGGTGGGAATGGGGGGTGGGAGGAGGGAGGACAGGGGAATCTGTGGTTGGTATGTAAAATGAATAGAAAATCTCTTAATTAAAAAAAAAGAAAAGAAAAAGAAAGAGATATATTAGGAAGGAGGAGTCCAGGTGAGTGGCTGCTTCTGCCAGGGTGGGAAGGAACAGCCCACAACTGAACATGCAGAGATGTTTATATAGGGCTTCTTAGGGGTGGAGTTTCTTGATGGAGAAGATTTTCTGCTTAGAGATTGGTTAGTTTTCCTGCTCAGGGATTGGTTGGTTTCCTTGATCAGAGGCAGAGATGGCTTTGGTTTCAGGGTTAAACTCTGTTTCTTTTACTGGCCCTTTTCAGCTTTTTGGCTCTAATTCTAAGACTAGGGCATATTTATTTCACTGGCTCTGATTCGAGGGACAAAGTATGTTTCTTTGGCACTGGTTTCAGAGTCAGGGCATGTTTCTTAGGTTCTGGGTTCAGAGATAAAGTGTTTCTTTCACTGGGTCAGGTCTCAGATTCAGGGTGTGTTTCTTTCACTGGCTCTGGGTTCAGGGCCGGAGTGGGTTTCTTTGGCTGGCCCCCTTTCCCTACAATAAGTATGGATCTATTTGAATTCTTTTACATGTAGCTATCCAGTTTGAACAGCAGTATTTGTTGGAGATGCTTTCTTTTTTTCAATTGTGTATTTCTGGCTTTTTTTTTTTTAATCAAAATCAGGTGCCCATAGGTATGTGTACTTATTTCTGAATCTTCAATATAATTCCATTGATCAATGTGTCAGTTTTTATGCCAATACTGTACATACTCTGTAGTACAATTTGAGGTTGGGGATGGTGATATCTCCAGCAGTTCTTTTATTATTCAGGATGGTGTTAGCTATCCTGAGATTCTCTCTCTCTCTCTCTCTCTCTCTCTCTCTCTCTCTCTCTCTCTCTGTTTCCACATGAAGCTGAAAATTATCTTCAATTTCTGTGAAGAATCGTGTTGAAATTTTTATAAGACTTGCATTGAATCTGTAGATTGCTTTTGGTAGAATGGCCATTTTTTACAATATTAATTCTACCTATCCATGAGCATGGGAGATCTTTCCATTGTCCAATGTCTTCTTCAATTTGTCTATTCAGTGTCTTAAAGTTTTTATTATATGTCTTCCACTTGGTTAGGGTTATCCCAAGGTTTTTTTCATTTATTATTATTATTATTATTATTAAAGAGATTTTTCTATTCATTTTACATACCAACCGCAGATTCTTCTGTCCTCTCTTCTCCCTCCCCCCAGCCTTCCCCCAACCAACCCCCCATTCTCACCTCCTCCAAGGCAAGGTCTCTGAGAGGTGTTATTTTCCTGATTTCTTTCTCAGCCTGTTTGTGATTTGTATATAGGAAGGCTACCAATTTTTGTGTGTTAATTTTTAATCCTGCCACTTTTCTGAACATGTTTATTGACTGTAGAAGTTTCCTGGAGGAGTTTTTAGGGTAATTTATGTATTTAATCATATCATCTGCAAGTAGAGATACTTTGACTCTTTTCCTGTTCATATCCCCTTGGTCTCCTTCAGTTGTCTTATTGTTCTTGCTAGGACTTCAAGTAGTACATTGAATAGGTATGCAGAGAGTGGACATTTTTGTCCTGTTCTTGATTTTGGTGGAAATGCTTTGGGTTTCTCTGCATTTAGGTTGCTGTTGGCTGTGGGCTTTCTGTAAGTCACCTTTATTATGTCAATGTATGTCCTTGGTGTCCCAACTCTTCAGGAAGGAGTGTTGGATTTTGCAAAGGGTCTTTTCTGCATCTAATGAGGTGACCATATGGTTCTGGTCTTTCAGTTTGTATATATGGTTCATTACATTGATTGATTTACCCATGTTGAACCATCCCCATGTCTCTAGAATAATGCTAACTTGGTCATGATGGATAATCTTTTTTATGTGCTCTTGAATTTGGTTTTTTAGGTATTTGTTGAGAATTGTTCCAGCTATCTTCATAAGGCTTGCTGGTCTATAATTTCCTTTATTGTTGAGTCTTTGTGTGGTTTAGTTTTCAGGATAATATTGGCTTTATAAAAAGAATTATGCAGTGTTCCTTCAGTTTCTATTTTTTTGTAATAATTTGAGGAGTAATGGAGTTAATTCTTCTTTAAGGCCTGATAGAATTCTGTGCTGAATTCATCTGTCCATGAACTTTTTTTGGAGTAGGAGACTTTTAATGCTTTATTTCACTAGGTGTTATTTCACTAGGAGGGCTATTTAAATTGCTTATTTGATCTTGATTTTACTTTAGTAGGTTATATATATCAAGAAATTCATCTGTTTCTTAGGTTTTCCAGTTTGGTAGAGTACAGAATTTTTAAGGTATGTCCTTATGATTCTCTATGTTTCCTTGGTGTCTGTTGTAATGTTCCCTCTTTTGTCTCTAATTTTATAAATTTTGATCCCCTTCTCTATATTTTAGTTCATTCGGCTAAGGGTTTGTTAATTTTATTGTCTCAAAGAACAACTTCATTTCATTGATTTTTGTGTGTGTGTGTGTGTGTGTGTGTGTGTGTGTGTGTGTGTGCTTCGATCTCTTCATTTCAGCCATGAGTTGATTATTTTTTGCTGTCTATTCCTTTTGGGTGTTATCTCTTCTTCTCTTCCTCCTCCTTCTCCTCTTCCTCCTCCCTCCTTCTTCTCTTTCTCTTTCTCTTTTTCCTTCTCCTTCTTCTGTTGGTCTTTTTCATCAGGACTGTTAGCTCCCCAATAATGACACAGAAACTTATTTAATTATGAAAGCTCAGCCTATAGCTTAGGCTTGTTTCAAACTAGTTCTTATAATTTAAATTAACCAGTTTCTATTAGTCTACATCCTGCCATGTGGCTCGTATCTCTTACCTGTCCTTCTGCATGTCTTGTTTGTTTCCTGTCTCTCAGCACCTCTGCCCTTCCTCCCATTGTCCTCTGTGCTCCCCAAATTCTGCCTAGCTATTGGCCATTTTAGCTTATTATTAAACCATTCACAGTGACATATCTTCACACAGTGTAATCAAATATCTTGCAACATTTCCCTCTTCTTGGGAAATAAAAAAGAAAGAGTTTTTAACTCTAACATAGTAAAACTATATACAATAAGAACAATTATCAAGTAAGGATTACATTTACAATACCCAGTCCATTTGTATTTGGCAGATTCAAAGAAAATACTCCATTATTTATCCTGTCTTGGTGACTCCAAAGTTTTGTACCTAACTTATTTTCTTTCATAACTAATGAAAAATATAACTAAAACTATGTAGTCTTCAACTTCATCAAAGACCCCAGAAGGATATACTATTACCCAAGTAAACAGGAAGTGCAGTGCAAGCCACTTCCAAACCTGTAGAAATAACAGACATCTGGCTGCCTGGACTGTCACCCAACATGCCTCTACAATATTGGGTCATCCATCTTCTGCCTACAGTCTATCTGTCAGACTTTTCTATGAATCAGGAATTTTTGAAGGACTGTCCTATCCTGTCTTGGCAAAGTTCAGTAGTTGCTTTTTTGTATGTCCTGCTTGTCTAGTTTAGATAGTGTAGTGACAACAGTAGAGGCAAAGGCAATTTCTTTTTTTTGTCACATAGAAAGCAAATTCCATATGGAGTTTCTTCGATGACCATCATCTTCTCTGAAGTAGATTGGTGCTGCCAGGAACAGATGTGTCTCACTGTCATGAGAAGCCCTATGTTATTAAAACATTAAAATACCATATTCTGTAGGTCTCTGAAATGTTGGAAGACCACTATCTATTTAAAATATGTCTCTGATTGACCCTGAAAATATACCTAACTTGACTGTAATTTTGATTGTAATAGAAGACTAACTACTAACCTGTATTTCTTTATTATCCTAAATAGCTTTCAAGGACAAGAACTTTACATTACATTTTTAAATGAGCTCCATAGGTACAATATCTTAAATAAGAGTAGAAACATACCTTCAGTATAACAAAAATAACTTTAAGTTTGTATCTATGTACCAAAATCCATACCAATGTAAAATATTTGAGGTTAATAGTTGTCTTTTTTCACCTATATTCCTATATCCCCACTAAATTATGACAAACATCCATAACCCACTGGATTACCATAAACTACTCACTCCACCTCTTGGGAATGTGGATGTTACACTCTCTTAACTTCTTCCTGTTGTCTGGGGGCACTGACATCTTTGAGGGACCTTAAGAAAATTAGAATAATGGTCAAGTGCTGGCTAGAATAGCCTGTAAGGTAAGACCGTCTCAGCCAGTAGCCTTGAAGCTGTTCTGGATGCAGAATTCTGAGGAAACTGCAACAGAGGCATTCTGAGAAGCTGGATCACCTGGACCATCCATTTTCCTTGGTGTCTGGTCCCCTTGCTCTGAAAACACATACGCTTTCAAAGGTAACATACATATCTAAATTAACACAAGTATGGCCTCTGTGGTGTGCAAAAGTCAGTTAAAGATGATTTTTTTGTTTTATGTTGTAGAATATTATTTTAAAATGTATTACATTGGTTTGTTCTGTGGAACATTGGTTTAATGATGCAAAGATGTGTTGCATTCTTTTATGTTGTGTTTGTTTGGCTTTGTGAAGTTGTGTTGCTTTGCCTGTCTAGAGTACTTGATATTCTGATGAAGGGCTGATGGCTGGTGGCAGGCCAGGAGAAAGGAAAGAAAGGGCTGGCAGAATAAATAGAAGGAGAAATCTGGGAGGAAAAGAAAGATGGAGCCAGAGAAGGCTAAGAGGACTTCAGGGGCCAGCCACCCAGCCACACAGCCAGCCATGGAGTAAGAGTAAAAGCAAGCTATACAAAAGTAAGAGAAATGTAAAAGCCCAGAGGCAAAAGGTAGACAGGATAATTTCTGTTAAGGAAAGCTGACTAGAAACAAGCCAAGCTAAGGCCAGGAATTTATAATTAAGACTAACTCTCTGTGTGTATTTATTTGAGAGCTGGGTAGCGGGACCCCCAAAAGAACAAAAACAACCAACAACAACAGTTTTCTGATTGAGCAGGTAAAATATACATCACTTGTCTTGGTTTTTTTTTTGTTTGTTTTGTTTTGTTTTTCGAGGCAGGGTTTCTCTTTGTAGCTTTGCACCTTTCCTGGGACTCACTTGGTAGTCCAGGCTGGCCTTGAACTCACAGAGATCTGCCTGCCTCTGCCTCCCGAGTGCTGGGATTAAACGCGTGTGCCACCACCGCCCGGCTGTCTTGTAGTTTTTATAGGCTTATTTCTTTATGTCTGTAGCCAGGATTTTTATGGGGTTTCCCCTGATCAAATCTGATCCCAGTTATCTTGAATGAATCCACAGCCTTTTATTTCCTTTGGAAACAAAAGCATAACCTCTTCCCCAAAGTAACATATTTTTTTTTACTTCAATTTAAGACATTTAAAAAATATACAGACTAGTTTAATGTAGTAGTTTTTATAATCCAGTGTCTCTCAGCAGCTATTGTTTGCTCATCAGCAATCACAAAATTTAAAGTCAATACAACACTATACAGGATCCAGACTTTCTGTATATTTCCCATCTCTATGTGGCTTATTCTTTTTTTGTTTTTTAACTTTACTTCTCTCTTTAAAGACTTTAATTTATTATTTTTAAACCATTGCTTTTTTACAACTGTCTATATCCTTTCTTTCCCTTAAGCCTTCGCACATTGTTAAACACACTATAACCTGTTTAGAGGTTTCTTGTATTTGGACCTGGCTTTACTAACCATCTGCAACATTCTCTGATCACATAACATACAGCTCAGCTTAGCCTATGGCACTGGCACATGGTACTAGTGGATGGCAACTGGCTCCATCCCACAGGCAGCAGCCTGTAGCCATGTCTTTGTACACTGCCAAGAACCAGCCTGCCTGAGAGACTACAGGGCTAGTTCTTTGCCCATAATTTTATTTTTTGTTTTCTCAGGCCCTATGTTTGGATATTCATACCCCCACATTAGACGCCATTTATAGACAGATTTTTTTGTTGGGACCATCAGCTCCCCAATAATGACACAGGGATTTCTTATTAATTATTAATAAGAATAATTGGCCTATAGCTTAGGCTTGTTTCTAACTAGTTCTTATAACTTAAATGAACCTATTTGTATTAATCTATGTCCTGCTATGAGTCATGTCTGTTACTTCTCCTACTGCATGTCTTGTTTATTCTCATCTCTCGGCATCTTTGCCCTTCTTTTCAGCATTCTCTGTGCCCCCCCAAATCCTGCCTAGCTATTGGCCATTTAGCTTTTTATTAAACTAATCACAGTGACATATTTTCATACAGTGTAATCAAGTATCTCACAATATTCTCCTTCTCCTTCTGTTTTAGAGCTTCCAGGTTTACTATTGAGTTGCCAACATTAGATCTCTTTGTTTTTGTTTTGTACGTTTGATTTATATGTGGGCACTTAGTGTTATGAACTTGCATCTTAGAATGCCTTTTTTATGTCTCACAGCTTTGGGCTTGCTGTGTTTTCATTTTCATTCAATTTGAAAAATTTCTTTCTTGATTTCTGTTTTGACTCAGTTTTCATCAGTAGTTAGTTATTTAGTTTCCATGTCTTGGTTCACTTTCTGGCGTTTCTGCTGTTGTTTATATCTAGGTTTAATCCATGGCGTTCAGATAAGATACAGAATGTTATTTCCATTTTCTTATATCTATTGAGACTTACTTCATGTCCAGTTGTACGGTCAATTTTGGAGAAAGTTCCATGAGCTGCTGAGAAGAAAGTATATTCTTTTGTGTTTGGATGAAATATTTCCTAGATATCTACTAGATACATATGGTGTATGGCATTATTTAACACCAGCATGTCTCTGTTTAGTTTTTATCTAGATGACCTGTATATTGAAGAAAGTGTATTGAAGTCACCCACTATTGTTGTGTGAGGGTCACTATGTAATTCTAGCTGGGATTAAAGGTGTGTACCACCACCACCTGGCTTAATCTGTATTTTTAATTATACATTACATTTTAAAATGAGATGCATAAGCATAATAACCAAAACAAGAGTAGAAACATACATGCAGTATTACAAAATTAACTTTAAATTTGTATCAATGTATAAAAATTCATACTAATGTAAAATATTTAAGACTGGTAGTTGTTTTTGGTTCAAAAATAGATTCAATAATCTATCCTTTTATTCTATTATTTTTATATCCTCCCTTTTTCTTTTCAGAATGGAATCTTGAATGTAATCTCCTTTGTTCAGCTTATTTTTCCTGACCATTACCAATAACAACTTGTAATCAACCCCCCTAAAATTATAACAAACATCCATAGCCAATACTTTTGGAATGTGGATGTTGTTTTCTCTAGACTGCTTCCTGTTTTCTGGGGGCACTGTTAATCTTTGGGAGAACCTTGAGAAAATCAGGATAATTGTTAAGTCTTGGCTGGAGTAGTCTGTGAGGCTGGATCATCTTAGTCAGCAGCCTTGAAGCTGTTTTGCATGCTAGATCACCTTGGTCCATCCATTTTTATTGGTGTCTGTTCCCCTTGTTCTGAAAATATATAGACTTTTAAGGGTAACATTCATATCTGTATCAATATAAATATAGATTGTGCATTGTACACAAGTCGGCCAAAGATGATTTTTTTGTTATGCATTTAGCAGGTAAAATATACTTCATGTGTCTTGTTCTTTTAGGTTTATTTCTTCATGTCTGCAGTCAGGATTTCAGGGGGTCTTCCTCAATCAAACCTGATTGTCTTTAACCTGGAATGAATCCACAGCCTCTCATTTCCTGTGGAAATAAAAGCATAACTTCCCCCCCAAAGTAACATATCTTGTGACTTAAAATTTGAAGTCAAGATATTTTTAAAATATATAAGTTGGTTGAATCTAGCAGTTTCCATAATCCAATGTCTCTTAGCAGCCAAAAAATTAAAATACAACACAATAGCATATAGGATCCATACTCTCTGTGTATTTCCTATCTTTATTGACTTTTTATATTTTTTAAATTACTCTATTCCTTTTTACAGGACTTTCTCTACACTTTATCTTTCCTATCCCAAGCTTATGCATATTTTAAAACATGCTATTATCCATTTAGAAGTCTTCTTCATCTGAATCTGTCTTTACTGTGTATCTGTAACCTTTTCTGTCTGCAAAAACCCTAAACCTGCCATGCAGTATGGCTCTGGGTGATATCTCTCTGTACCATGCCCCATGTGATGGGAACGTACCACGTGGCTTAGCTCATAGTGTGCTGGCAGTTGCCAGGAGATTTGTCACTGTACTGCAGCAGGTATGAGAGATACAAGACTAGGAAATCATGTCTGGCTCCATTTCTATATGTTTAGAACCTTTTTTTAAAGCTTGCTCAGGCTTTGTGTGGATGAACACGGCCCTGGAAGTTGGGTGCCATTTATAAGGCAGAGTTTTCCTTTCCTGACCCCCTGATCCCAGATAATCAACATGGAGACTTAAGATTGCTTATAAATGTCAGCCAATAGCTCAGGCTTATTACTAACTAGCTCTTACATTTTAAGTTAACCCATATACCTTATTCATGCTCTGCATGTGGTGGTACTTTTATTAGCATGTCACATACATCTCCTGCTCCCTCTGCATCTGGCTGGCAACTCCTCTGACTCCACCATTTCTCTTCCCAGCATTCTCAGTTTGGCTCTCCTACCTAAGCTTATCCTGTTCAGCTATTGGCCAGTCACCTTCTTTATTAAACCAGTCACAGTGACAAATCTTCATAGTGTACAGAATGGTTACTCTACAGCAGGACTATCTTTGCAGACTGAAGGAAATACCAAAGACCTGATGTGTTGTGGATGTGTTACATTTGTTTATGCTGTGTAATATTTATTTAATGATGCAAAGATGTGTTGCATTCCTTTATATTGTATTTGTTTAACTCTGTGAAGCTGTGTTACTTTGTCTCCCTAAAACACCTTATTGGTCTAATAAAGAGCTGAATGTCCAACAGCTAGGCAGGAGAAAGGATAGGCAGGGCTGGAAGGCAGAGAGAATGCATTGGAGGAGAAATCTGAGAAGAAATATCAAGGAGCAAGAAAAGGAGAGGAGAACTCCAGGGGCCAGCCACTCAGCTACACAGTAAGCTGTGGAGTAAGAAGTAAAGAAAGGTATATAGAAATAGAGAAAGATAAAAGCTCAGAGGCAAAGGTAGATGGTATAATTTAAGTTAAAAAAGCTGATTAGAAGCAAGCAAAGCTAAGGCCAGGCATTCATGAGAAAGAATATGCCTCTATGTGATTTATTTAGGAGCTGGATGGTGGGCCCCCAAAAAGCAAGAGTAAAAAAACAAAAGAAACTACAGAGATCTTTTCTGGAAAAAAAAGAAAGCATAGCAATATAGGACTTTGGCGAGAAAGGCATGAACAGGTATAGTGCGTTCTCAATGCTCCTGTAGTCATTACCCCTATCTTAGCCAGAATTAATAAAGGCTGTACAGATGGTCAATGAGGATGTCACCTAGAAAATGATGTGTACAGACACTGTTGTAGATGTAACAGTCTTATTAAATAAGAAACACAGAGCCAAATGCAGAGTTAAAAGCCCAAGAGGTCAGAGCAGTGGCTAAGAGCTGAGACTTAAAACCGCCTTCTTAATCTTCCTGCCGCTGCCGTCCTTCCCCTCAGAAAGAGGTCTACTTCCTGTGTGTCTGTCTTTTTATTGACTTTCTGTTCTGCCTTCTTATTGGTTGTAAACCCAACCACATGACCTCCTCGTCACTGCCTGTCTATGCAGACCTCTAGGTCTCTATGGTTGGAATTGAGATTAAAGGCGTGTGTCTCCATGCTGGTTGTATCCTTGAACACACAGAGGTCTGCCTGTCATGTGATCAGGATTAAAGGTGTGTGCCACCACCACCCAGCTTCTGCTATGGCTTGCTATGAGCTCTGACCCCCAGGTAATTTTGTTTATTAACATACAAATAAAATCACATTTCAGTACAAATATCACCATAGCTCCTGTAGTCATTACCCCTATCTTAGCCAGAATTAATAAAGGTTGTACAGATGGTCAATGAGGATGTCACCTAGAAAATGATGTGTACAGGCACTGTTTATTATATTACCAATGCACCTGGCTACTGTTCTTGTCTGTTTGTGATGAGGACATATCCAGGCCTGGCTAGTGGAAGGGAAGTTCCTATTCATCCCAACCATCATGTGACAACTTGGCTTTGAATGACTTTGAATCTGAGCATCTCTAGAAAATATGGAAGCCTTGTTCACCTCTCAGTGTGGTCCACTAACCAGAGAATCACTAACTGAGAGGCACTAGGCAGGTTGAAAATATTGGAGGAAGACCATATATTTCTGCTAAGCTAGGGCCCTTCTTAGCTTCTTATGTAAACAGTGAAGGTAAACAGTGAAAATAAATACATTCTCTACTGTTAGTTACACGAGTAACCAACATAATCTCATGCTACCTGAGTTCACTCATGTTGCTCACTCTTCTGCCATTTAACAGACACCACAGAGAAATTCTGTAATGCAAGTTGTGTGTGTGTGTGTGTGTGTGTGTGTGTGTGTGTGTGTGTGTGTAGGGAAAACATTTACTTTGTAGTTGGCCATCATGAAGTACAGTACAGTGGCATTTAAAATAACCCAGACTCTAGTCTTGGACTTAGATGAGCTGACTTGCCTAGACAGCAGCTGTTGGATGTCACAGTATGATGAGTTCACAATGAACGTTCTATGACACGCTGCTGACATGTACTTAGATATGTTCATGCCTCAGTGCAGAGTGCCAGTATACTCTGAGGTTTGACTCATTGTAAACGTTTATAAATACAACGATAATTGTTTGGAGTTCGTAAAATGGGGAACTGCTGTAACAGTCCAGGTATGACATTACTAACCATTGAATACTTCTTCAATTAGACTGGTTAATGTTTCTCAAAATATCTTTAAATATTTATAACTTCTGTGTTGTTAGAATTATTTTTATCATGTATAATGTATGTTCTATTCTCTATGAAATACTTTGTAATGCAGTCCAGAGAAGGCTAGCTCCCCAGAACTGCTCCAGGGTTGTGAATAGAAGACCTCTTTCAGAGCTGTAGCTGTCTTCATGAATTGTTCAAAACCTAAATATAGAGATGTTCATATTTGTGAAGAACTGTTAATTAAGGTTGTATGTTTTCAATGATCTTATAATACTAGACATTTTAATATGTAATGTTAATCCATCAAGAATTCTGGGGCTCATTTCATTAAACAGGTATACACTGACCATGGTAAAGCAGCTAGAATACTCTAGTGAACAATGCTGGCTATTTTTAGGCATGGACATTTGATTGATTGTATACTTAGGACAACATAGGAATCATTTAAAAATCTACACCTCTTTTCAATAGAGATTGGTAAATTTGAAATGTAGGTCTTTAGGACTAGCAGTCATATGCCATTGAAGAACAGTGACCTGGGAATTTAAAATTCAGGACTTTGGATAGCAGGATATTTTACAATAACTAACCTTCCCAAGTGTTGACACTGCTTGGATTATATTCATTAAATGACTCAGCAACAGCATAGACACATGTTCTTCTTTATTGACTATGTGAATTCCCAGGGTGGAATAAACACACACACACACACACACACACACACACACACACACACACACAGAGAGAGAGAGAGAGAGAGAGAGAGAGAGAGAGAGAGAGAGAGAGAGAGAGAGAGAGAATATGCTCTTAGGTAGAAGAGCCAAGATGTGAACCCAGACATATTGCCCACTATCCTGAGTCTCTAAAATGTTACTTTATTCACCAAACAAGATGTTCTATCATCTAAGTACATGTCAGGATATCTGCAAGTCTGTAGAAGTCCTAGGTACTATCTACTTTATGACATAGCCCAGGATAGGTATTGTTACATCAGTGTCACATTTCATCCTAGTCATTATAAGGAAGTACCAGTACTTCTCATCAGTTCACAGATACTTAGGGTTGGGACACTCACCTTCACACCTGGCCTAAAGACAATTACAAATGGGGAGATCTTTGATTGATGTCTAATGGCAATACAAATGTGGCTCTTACAAGTACAGAGACCTTGTGAGCTATACACCCTGAAATAGTGACACATAAGTACCAAGAATATCTACCCAGTTTTAAGAGTACGCATCAACCTTGAAGCAACTCTCATGTAGAACTGTGTTAAAGGACTTGAATGGTCAACAGGATCCAGACAGTCATTCTTCCCCATCACTGCTGGTTTTAAATTGGATGCCACAAAACGCATGAATACAAAGGTTCATAGAATAGTAAGAAAAGACTAGAAGGAGAAACAAGACACAATATGCTTATTATTGCTTTCCACTCTTCAATAAATTATTGTTGTATGTCAAAGGATGAAGGATCAATACAGTTACACCATATGCCTCATACTAAATTCACTTCCCCAGTAAAATGTATATGTTATCAAGGCTAAAATTCTATGTTCTTTGTGGTGAATGCAGAATCAGAATGTATCAATTGATGGAGGTTGAAATATGTTTGTGAGATATGCTGAAGGGATTGTTAGTTCTCTGGGTTTCAAAACGATCTTAGGAATCGATGGTGATTTGTTGTTTAATTGTGAGATTTATTTTAATGGAGAGAGTGAGATGGCTCAGTAAGTATCAGTGCTTGTCACCAGACCTGATGTTTTGATTCTATCCCCAGAATCCACCTAATGGAAGGAGAGACTTGGACACCAAAGGTTGTCCTCTGATGTGCTCCCTCCCAAACTGAATAAATGTATAAAAGTTTTTCAAAACATGTATTCCATAGTTACATATTGAAACATAGACTCTCACGTTGCTTTAGATTCCTATTCTCTAGAAAGCAGAAAAAAACCCTCTGTTTATTATTATTTTTTTAATCTTTGCCTATATTTGCCGTTAGGAAAAAGTCTAGTAGTCGCTTAACTAAGTCTAATCACATGTACTGACGCCATACACTTTTATCCATGTCAAGTAAAGATGCTTGGGTGGGTAAATGGTACCATGAACTGACAGTTATTTTTCTGTCCCTCTAGTTGAACCGGAATATCCAACTGTCACACCTTCCCCAACCGATGTACAAAAGTTCCCGAATTCCTTAGTGAAGGTAAACAGTTTCTTTCCTTTATGAAAGAGTGAAAAGCTGCTTTAATGATTATTCCCTTATGTTTTAGTGGCTATCACATTTGAAAAATAAAGTTGGTTAGGTTATCATGAGTGTTAAATAGTATATTTAGGAAGAGGGGGAAACAGAATTAGACCAGATTAGTGATTGGATAGAACATTCACACATGCTTATGTCAGGTATTGATTCTGAGTCAAGGGGACAGGATGTCTTTGGGAGAATGGTGTTCTGCTTTTGACAAAAGTATGTAAATTTCACTTGGAAGTTGATAGGCATATCATCCATGTAGACTTGAATATTCACGTAAGGGTCCCCTCCCTTTTTTTATGACTTCTAGAGCCTCTGGTTTAGGTTGAATTTGATTGTTTCCCAAAGATCAATGTTGTGGAAGCTTCATATGCCCCAGTATAGGGTGTCCAGGTGCTCAGAACTCTAAGTCATGGGATGCACGTACATTATTAGAGTGCCTCATAAAAGGGCATAGTAGTAATATAGTAATCATAATAATCAGTAGAATACAGGAAACTTAGATATTTTTGTACCACTCTAGAAATCACAACAGAGATGGGGCCATTTTTTTTTCTCAACACAGAAACACCAACTCATCCTAAGCCTATGAGGTCTTATAAGGGCTATTACAATTCGGAATACCTTAAATATCCTAAAACTATGGCATGTAGGACTGGGTCTCCTACAACCCAGACTTGCCTCAAACTACTGGTCTCCTGAGTGTCTACCACCCTAGTGCAGGAGCTACAGGTGTAGACCAGTATGCCTGATTCAAACAAACATGTGGAAGTGCACGTTATCCTCGGGGACCACTAAACCCTCGGCCTGGACTGGGGTGCGTGTGCGTGTGTGTGTGCGCGTGTGTGTGAGTGTGTGTGCGTGTGTGTGTGTGTGCGCGCGTGCACACGGGTAAGGGGGTCCTACCCAACTCACGGATACACCCTCCCTCAGATCTTGGCCTCAAGAGGAGGCCGGACAGGGCCTGTTTGGGGCTCTCCTTGAAGAGAGGGGGACATTTTCCAGTCAGAATTTACGTCCTCCTCCAACACCCCCCCCCCCCCCCACCCCCTGGCCTAACACACCAGCCACGGGGCCATTTGGGGTCAACAATATTTCTCTTTCTGGAAGCCCCTGCAACACCATGTGCAAACGGAGCCCTCAAGTTAACCTGGCCCCCCTCAGCTGCCGCCTGGAGAGAAAAGAGACCCCACGCAGCGACGCCCTGCACTTCCAGCTTGTGAAAAACCGCGGGAAGCCAGTGCGTGGGCGTGGCAATCCGTGCAGGCATGGCCATCCCGGAGCACCCATGCTACTGACTGCGCAAGCGCAGAGGGTGGCCCGTGCGGGGAGGCCTCACAGAGTCACAGGGCGGCTGGAGTTTCTCTGCCTGGAAAGTCAGAAGCGGGGCCGGGGGGCGTTTGCTGGCGAGGCGCGCAGCCGGCACGGGCGTGGCGCTGCCCCTTTAGCTGTTCTGCCCAGCCCTGCCATGTCAGCCCCTGCTTGTCAGAAAACCAAGGCCTCGCTCTCCTTCCGCCTTGCCCGGTTCCTAGACGCTAGGTATTTCCTAAGATGCTGCTGGCATCCTGGACCGCGTGCCTGGAAGAGAATGACTCCCAAGGCATCAGAACAAGGTGTGGCCTTTCTGATCGGACGCCCTGGATCAGGCAGGGAATTTAGTCTCCAGGAGGCCGGTAGGAAGCTGAGGCCGCTTTTGAACTAACACCCTCCAAAGCAAACCACAGTGCGGGAGAGCCAGGTGGCGGCAGTTGTTGAGGAGAGCAAAAGAGCACGTGGTGTTGGTTTTCACCAGTGTTGGTTTTTATGTGGCGGCACAATGTCATTCATTAAGCGGCACTGTTACCGTGTGAGGAAAGGTTCCAGGCACCACAAAACCCACTATCAGAGTTTATTAGGGAAGGAGGGACAGGAGAGAATGTGCCTAGGCCTATGGAAGACTTGGGGGGAGGGGAAGGGAGAAGAGGGAAGGAGTCTGTGACTAGCTTTTTATGGATTCCCCTGCCCATGCGCATATGTAGCTATGCCACGCATACGCATAGATTGCCTAATGCAGCGCATGGATTACATAAGACGTAAAGCCTTGGAATGACTAATCATTTTGGCAGTGCATGCTCGGTCATGTAGCTGGGGAGTGGGGGAGGAGGGAGTGGCCAGTGACCAGGAATTCCAACACATGGGCCACAGAGGGACTCTACAAAGGAAGCCGGTGGTATGACAACCTGAGCTCTGAGCTTCAAGCCTCCTGTGTGGAAAAACTGGGAGTTCTTGGCTCTGTGACTTTGGGCAAACTTACCCTTTCTGTGTCTACATTGCCTTCCTCAATAAAGTAGCAATAACAATATTTACTTAATTGCCTTAAAATATTAAAAGATATTAATCTGTCCTGTCACATAGTAAGTGCTCAATAAAGGTTAATTCTTGTTTCAAACAAACAAACAAACAAACAAACAAATCATAGTAATCAGATATGGAGTTGCTCTGTCATGTCGTGATATACCTTAGCTGACCATCAGTGGAGGCTAAACACATAGGGATACCTGATGTGGCCTCTAGTCAGCAAAAGTGAAAAACAGACTAGTGTTTGTCACAAAGGAGACGTCCTGAGGTATTCTGTCAGTATCATATAACATACTAATCCAGAATCTTCCACCCAAGGGCTTGGCAATCCTTGGTGTAATAATGCCCAGCAAACAGGTGAACCAAAGTGTTGTGCAAACAGAACTCACCATAATCTGAGTCTCAAAGTGTTTTCTTTACTGTATGTTGCAGGTGGAACCTGGAATACACAGACACGGTATGTATTCTGGAGTCACTGAAGACATGTTTTAGATGTGAATTATGTGAATACTGGTTGTCTTTTGTCTAGTGTACCACAGTAAGCAAAAACACATTCATCAATTGACAGTTGGGAGTTCGATTTAAAAAAAAAAAAGTGATACCTCAAGTAAGAAACCATACTTATGTGTCTACAGTTGCTACATCTAGCTGTGACCTCTTTAGTTTGGGATTTTGTGCACTAGGCTATGTTTAAACTTCTTTTATCTAGACAGATGTCCATGTCACTGAACCCAATTTTCAGGGAAACTGTTGTGAAAAAAAAATTAAGGACTTGAGCCACTGTGTCAGCTGGCCATGAGTCAACCATGGAGGATCTAGCACAGGCTCCATTCTTGTTCTGGGAGACTTTTTTTTAAAACTTTTTTTAAATTGTATTTTGTTTACTCCATCTATGTTGATTGAGTAAACAAAATATATTTTTTTTTTAGGAGTGGGGGAGGAGAACATAGGGAAATGGGAGGGTCAAGCTGGAACAGGGACAGAGTGGGAGGGCAGGAAGGAAGATACCATGATAGATGAGGACATCATGGGAATAGGAAGAGGCAGAGGGCTGGGGAGGCTCTCAGGAATCCACAAGGTTGACCCCACCTTGGTCTGCTGGCAGTGGTCCAGAGGGTGCCTGGACCGGTCTACTCTGGTGACCAGCCTAGCAAATAACCTAGCTGTCATCATAGAGCCTTTGTCCAGTGAGAGATGGAGGCAGATACAGAGATCCACGGCCAGGCACCAGGCTAAGTTCTGGGAATCCAATAGATGAGAGAAAGCAGAGATACTGCAGGCGAGGGACGTCGAGATCATGATGGGAGGACGTTCAGAGATGACCGGCCACACTAGTGGAAGCCCATGAACTGTGGACTGGTGGCTGTGGAGCCTCCATGGGACTGGACTAGGCCCTCTGGACATGGAAGACGGTTGTTTGGCTTGAACTGTTTGGGGGGCACCCAGGCAGGGGGATCGGGATCTGTCCCTGGTCTATGGGCAGGTTTCTGGGAATCCGGGGCCTGTGGTGTGACATCTTGCACAGCCTTGGTGCAGTGGGAAGGGGCTTGGACCTGCCTAGTCTCAGTGAGCTGGGCTCTGCTGACTCCCCATGGGAGACCTTGATTTGGGGAATGTGGGGATGTGGAGTGGCTTGGGAAAGAGGGCTGGGGATGGGAGGAGGGAAGAGTGGGGGTCTGTGGATAGCATGAGGAGTGAGTAGAAAATTTCTTAATAAAGAAAAATAAAATTTAAAAAAAGTTGTAACTGGAAATGAGCCTTTGGGGATGAATGTCAGCTGGTTTCTATTAAAATTGTAAATTTCTTGAGAAAAAATAGTATTCATAATTTATCTAAACAATGTGTTTAAAGCTCACCACAGCCATATGTAGTGGGTTGATTTGTGTTTTCCTAAACAGATGAATAAACCAATGCCCAGAAT
This sequence comes from Peromyscus eremicus, assembly GCF_949786415.1. NCBI lineage: Eukaryota > Metazoa > Chordata > Mammalia > Rodentia > Cricetidae > Peromyscus > Peromyscus eremicus. Next base: position 79,078 of record NW_026734854.1, on the reverse strand, counting down.
AAGTGATGAGGATCTTTACATATGCAGTGCATCAAGTGCATTTAATATCCTGCCTGCACACATTAGCAAGTATGGAAGAAAACAGCCCATGTTGTGGTGTAGATCACAGATTCTATGCTTACCACTACATTGAGTCAGGATGGATGTGTGTGAACTGGGTGTGTGCTAGACTTGGTTGGCTCCTTCCAGTAAAACCTGAAAAGCTTTAAGGTGTTTAACAATATTAGTATGGACACAAAAAGCAACACAATCTAGGCACAGTGTCCACTAAGAACTCCAGTCTCCACCTGGATGTTGATCTGTGAGGTCTGACTTTTTGAACAATATAGTGGGTTTTTTTTTTTTTGTTTTGGTTTTTGCTTTTTTTTTTTTTTTTTTAAAGACAGGATCTCATTATGTATCCATGGCTCTCCTGGAACTAGCTACATATATACCCTTCTGACTTGGCTATCACACAGTTCTGCCTGCCTGTGCCTACAGAGAACTGTTATAAAAGGAGTTCACTACCACACTCAGTGAGACTATGTATTTAAAAATGGGGTGCACTCTATTATGCTCCAGGAGTTTTCTTCTCAGTGGTGATTGGTCCTCATGTTTTCAGTGTGACCACTCAGATATCTATATCTATATATTCAGCAGTGAACGGCATATGGCTAAGTAACATCATTTCAAAAGTATTTTATGCACAGTGTGTTTACACTTTCAGTACTTTGTTATATGGTAGTTTGTTTAAGTTAGTTTAAGAAAAGCTAGTATGCTAATATGGGCTGGAGCTTGTGGCCCAGTTGCCTCAGTGTATGATTAGCATAACCACGGAGTTTGCTAATTAAACGCAGAGTTTGACTCCTAATTCTGCTCAAAATGTGCCCAGGATGTCTCAATCTTATTAGTCCTTGTCCTTGAGAAGTGAAAGAAGGAGAGACATAAGTTCATTATTTGCTGTAGAAATTTCAGGCTAGACTAGAATACAGATCTGTTCTGGAAAAAGAAAACTGCATGAAAAGGCATGAAGAGGGATAGTACGTTCTCGATGCTCCTGTAGTCATTACCCCTATCTTAGCCAGAATTAATAAAGGCTGTACAGATGGTCAATGAGGATGTCACCTAGAAAATGATGTGTACAGGCACTGTTTATTATATTACCAATGTTCTTGTCAATTCGTGATGAGGACATATCCAGGCCTGTCTAGTGGAAGGGAAGTTCCTATTCATCCCAACCATCATCTGACAACTTGGCTCTGAGTGACTTTGAATCTAAGCATCTCTACCAAATATGGAAGCCTTGTTCACCTCTCAGTGTGGTCCACTAACCAGAGAATCACTAACTGAGAGGCACTAGGCAGGTTGAAAATATTGGAGGAAGATCATATATTTCTGCTAAGCTAGGGCCCTTCTATAGTTTCTCATGTAAACAGTGAAGGTAAACAGTGAAAATAAATACATTCTCTACTGTTGGTTGCACGAGTAACCAACACAATCTCATGCTACCTGGATTCATTTAAATGTAGCTAACTGTTCTGCCAATAACAGATACCACAGAGTAATTTGGTATTATATGTACATTTATTTGAGGGCAAGTTTTGTGTGTGTGTGTGTGTGTGTGTGTGTGTGTGTGTGTGTGTGTGTGTGCGTACATGCATGTATGCATGCATGTGTGTGTATTTGGATGGATATACATGTATATGTATGTATATATATATGTATATTCATATGTTTTGCACTGAGAAGTTTCACAGTATATAGCATCCTAGTAAACACTACTCAGAAAGGAGGGAGTTTATAAAGTTTACCATATTTATGGGACTCCAAGAAAGACATGGACACTGTTTATCAGGTAAAAGCAAACTTAACACAGTCATGTTGCTATTCTTTTAACAACATCACATTGACATGAGTTTAGGACTTGCCTACACCACCAATGCAATTCATGCAGGAGTGTGCAGTGCACTCAGTGATCCTCCTGAAACACCACCGTGACTCTGATGACTGTGCCTGGAGAATGGGCATGACATGGAGTTAACTGAAACAGACTGGTTTCCTCTATTTTCTACCATGAAACTGACGTACTGTCTCTGCTGTTAAATCATTTCCAGATTCCAATGTCTTGGAAGAGAACCATCAACAGCACATGGTTGCTCCTGAGAATGCTGAAATACTGCAAGTCCAGGCAGACACTTCTGTAGATGTATCAGAAAGTGAAGCAGAAGGTACGGTTGAAATGCATTAATCTCATTGGGTGACATACGGTAGTTGTAAATCATTATTGTATGATAGGAGGGAAAGATGATGACCTTAGCATTAGTTTCCTATGTAGATAATGTTGACTTGTATAGTTCCTCAGTTGAAATTCAACCACATGATTTAAGAATGAAATGTAAATTCACCTTTTGCAAACATTGAGTAACAAGAAACAGAGGAAAGGTGAGCTCAATCTTTTCTCTGTCACCGTCCCTTCACCTGGTGTAGACAGGAATAGGTGAGGCAATGTCTCTGTTACTTTCTCCCAGACACCTGCAGTGTGATGAACTGAATGTAAACAAGCTCAAGATTGACATGGTTATTGTCAAAACTGTCAAGAGTTAGCACAAAATTTCATACAGTTAACAGCATTTCTGGTGTGACCAAAGGGGATTCGGTCCCTGGAGTAGTGTGTCACACCCTGTGCTTATGGGAAAGAACAGAGACAAGGTCATGGAAGGAGGTTTCTGTGTTCTTCCTTTTCAAAGGCATCATGGTAGTCTTGTCAGGTATAATATTCTTGCGTTCATCTCTGTCATTTGAAGGCAGTCTTTCAACACTTAGTGCTCATCAGCATTTATCACTACCAAGTGTCCAAGCCTGTCACTGTGCTTAGTAGTTCTCCATGGAATTTGTGCATAAGGTACTTTCCCTGTTTGTGTGATGAAATACTATGACCCAAACATGCCAAAGGAGAAGTGCTTGTCTTCCTATGATACCATGAGTATGGTGTGCATATTTGCTGAGCAACCATAGATACAGGAGCCTGAGGCAGAGGTGCAGAGGTCCAGTGCAACAGAAATAGAGAAAAGGAGTGTTTCTTTATGCTCAGCTCACCTTCTCCTTCTACAGTCATGGATCTCAGTCCCAGGAATAATGCACTAACAGCTGAACCATTTGCTACCTCAGTTAACCTTGTCAAGATAATGCCATGCAGGCATCACCAGAGTCCTGACCTTATCAGATGACTACTGATATTTGCCATCACAATGCCCACAAACAGTTTGGAGTTTCAGTCTACGATAAAGCCAGTCTCTCTGGTGAGGGACAACTTGCTCCTGTGCATTCAAATGTACGTATAAATTTCTTACCAAGTGGTCCTGGTGATACAGAATAAGCAGATCCTGTCCGTGGTTCCCCTGGGACATTTGTAGTAGTGCCTTCTTGGTCTTCTGTTGATCATTTAGGCCATCTTTAAAGGACAACCAAAGGTTAGACAGCCAAATAGCTAGCAGGCTTCTCCAGTACCGCCTCATTGCAACACTGGCTATGTCCTGACAAGTAAAGACCTCATATGTGTCTTTAACTTTTACCAGTCTATGTTCCTTGACTTTAAGTGTCATGCTAGGTGATTTCAGTCAAGGGAGGTTTCAGGTTGATATCTATCATGGAACCTTTGACTTAATGGATGAGAAAGGGTCTGCCCTTTGGGTGATCTTTCTTGCTTTTAGAGGCATCCTTGCTTCAGCCTCCAATATGCAGAGACTGAGTTTGTGAGTTTCCCTAAAATACTGCCCATGTTCCTCATAATATAGGATATAGACCCAAGGGGATCAGCTCTCCAGACACCTATAGGAGGTGTCTGTCCCCTATGCTGTCAGTACTCGAATCTCTCACTCTTGGCCTGGTCTGACTTGTCTCTTCTTTCCTGGGGACATGAGCTTATGCTCTAAGGAGTCTCTCTTCTCTAAGTGGCCTTACTTTTTCTACTTCAGTAGACTCACAGCCCAGGCCCATCCGAACTACGTCTGCTTCTCTTGGATTCTCTCATTCTGCAGCTTTTTTTTTTAAACTTCCTACTGTGCACTATATCTGTAGGTTCAATGCATACTGTCCTCTTCTGACCTGTGTGTGGCAGAGAGACAGGATTCTACTTCTAGCCCCCCAACTTTCAATTTCCATTCGTGTTACGCCTTGCTGACCTCTCTCTCTCTCTCTCTCCAGCCACTTCTCTTTCATTATTGGCATGTTTCTTGGTCTGGAAAACCTTGGAGGCCTATATGGTCCATTTTTCCAGTTACTTTATTGGTTATTTTGTATACTGGAACACATTTTTCAGGCAATGTGGACTAATTCCCACACTGTTCTCATCTTGTCCTGGGTGTTCTAGGTCTTTCTGTAATCATTTATTGTCTCACAAAGCTCATGAGAGTGAAAAGATCAGTGGAGAGAACAGAAAAGAACCCTTTTCAGAAATATATGTCTGGAAAGTTAGTTGACTCTCTAGAAAGGGTATGGATCAGACCTTTATTACATGTACATAGGTAAAAGTCTGGTGGCCAGCTGAGGTTGATGAGAGCAGCAGTTATCCTGTGCTTAAATCATCTCAGAGACTGATTGAACTCTGTGATTATTATCATAAGGTTAGCTTTCTGTGGTTGGTGCATAGCAGTAAAAGCACTTGTTGTAAAGACTGAGATCAATACTTTGAACCTGGAACCTACATGTTTGACTGAGAGAACCAGGTACAGAAGGTTCACTTCTGCTAGAGCACTGCCAGCTGTTGAGCCCCCCAAATATAATAAATGTAAAAATAAATTTTTGAAACATTTATTTAATCTTTACATGATATAACTATTCTTTTACACTGCTTTAGATTCAGATTCCCTAGAAAGAAAAATATATCTGTTCCTCATTTCTCTCCAGACATGCACAGGGCCTTAATTTGTCTTCCTGGAAGACAGTCCAGCAACAACCCAACCATATTTTCCATTAGATTTAGTTGCCATGGAAGAATCCTCTTGTACACGGTAAAGATTTGTCACTTGAATTGATTTAATAAAAGGATAATTGGCCAGTAGCCAGGCAGGGTGACCAAACTAAGATTGCTGCAAAGAGCAAGGGCAAAGTCAGGAGTCCCAAGCGAGACCCAGAGGAAGCAAGATGAGAATGCTGTATGGAGAAAGGTACCAAGCCACGTGGCTGCCTATAGATAAGAATTATGGGTTAATAAAAGTGAAAGAGCAAGTTATTAATAAGCCTAAGCTACCAGCCAAGCATTTGTAAATAATATTAAGCCTCTGAGTCAATTATTTCAAAAACAATGGCTGAATATTTGGGTGTTGCTGATGGAATAGAAAAGGCTGATTACAATTAATCCCATGTACTAAGTCCATGCAGTTTTATCCACATCAATCAAAAATTCCCTGTAAATAATAATAAGTCCTGTGAGCTGAGAGTCGCTTTCTTTCCCCTAGTGTACCCTGAAACTTCTACCAGTGCCAATTCACCACACAGCAATCAAAACCTACCAACGAAGACGGTGAAGGTAAGAGGCCTTCCCTTGCCTGAGGTAGAAAGGTTACCTCAGTGGTCCCCTTGTGTTTCAGTGGGTATCACATTTCATTCATTAAACTTATCTGAGTCATCACGGACATTAGAGAGTTTATTTAGGAAGAGGAGGGAATGGAACTGTACCAACTTGGTCTTGATCAAGACAGCACACATCACAATGTGGCACAACTTTGTGTCCTGCTTTATGAGTGATCCCATCAAGGTGGGTGCCTCTAGTTTACACCAGTCCTCATGGTTGAAAGATCCTCTGAACATCCTCAAGCTGGACACACTAAGCTTCCAACAATATACTCAAGTTCTTTGTAAACCATAGTCTAGAAACAGAAAATACCTTAGTGAAACATAAAAGTTTTTATAGATGGTATGTGATATAGGTTTTGCAACCCTCTATAGGCCAGATAGGTTTACCTGATCTGCCACTGAATAAGAAAAAGTATGCCCACTACTAGTTTGTATCACAAAGGACAGAGTCCCAGATCTCTGTGACATCATCAAATAATGTACCCATTAATATAGTCTCTTTGTTACTGCTCTTCTCTGTCCTGATTTCAATCACTCGATGTTAAGGTGAAAAAGGCTTTGTAGACATTACTCAGCATGATCATGGCATTAAATATTTTCTTTCCTATTGATTGCAGGTGAAGTCTAAGAAACGCAGACGTGGTATGTATTATGGGATCACTTTCCTAAGACACACCTTAGGTGGGAATTGTGAAAACATTGGTTGTATTTTGTGTGATACACCACTGTGATGTGAGATACCGAATGATATGAGAATTGCTGTGTTAGATTTTTTTTTCTTAGTTTCTTTTAAAGGCAAGGGCCACACCAAGTAAGTAATCATGGATATGTCTATGGTCCTTGTGTTCAACAGTAATCCTTTGTTATTTGAGGGTATTGTACTTCAATTCTTGTTTAAATCTGTTTTTCCCCCAAAAGTAGGATGGCTTTTTCACAACCCAATTTCCAGTTACAGATATGTAAATTGAAAATCAGAATGCAGGTAAACTACAAAAATGTATTCAAACCTCATCTGAGATATGCAGGGTCAGTTACATGCTTGTGTTCCTTCATAAATGAGTTAAGCAGAACTCAAGAGGTAGTGATGAGGCTCCTTAGCTGTGCATCTTAAGAGCCACTTCCTACCTCATCAAGGGCACAATAATCCCCTTGGAGAGGTCTGCCTTCTTACATCTGCCTGCAGTAAGGCCAATAGATAGGGATTCCAAACACTGCAATGACTGCTGTCGTGGTTAGAAGTCCTAGGAAGTGTCATTCAGCATGCAGCAGACAGTCACTGCTTTGAAAGGTAGAGAAGCACAGTGCTTCTTTTAAGATGACAGATTCCCAAAATTAAATAAAGGACATGGGACAGTGGGATGGATATTTCTAAAATGGGTTTTGGATCTGGAGAGAAGCATGAACAAATTGGACAACAGAAGCATGGGCCCAAAGAGGAGCACAATTTAAGGACAATGTGCACTGAGAACTGCAATCACCAACTGGAGGTTGATGTGTACTACCTCATTCTCTGAGAACACAGTGCTTTTAGGGGCGGGGTGCAGGGACTGACAGTTTGTCCTTATCTATACTGGAACTACCTACTTATGTACCTACCATACTGGCCTAGAACTCACAGAGCTTCACCTTCTCTGCCTACAGAGAACTGTTATGAAAGTAGTGCACTCCATATCCAGTGGGAATACATCTTTAAATGTATTGATTGGGTACACTCTGCTCCATGTGTTTTTCCTCTCAGGGTTGGTCAGTCCCCATGATTTGATGGTGTACTCATTAGGTACATGTATTCAGCAGGGAAACACAACACTGTCACACTGCCATGAACTTAGGACTTGCCTACACCACCAATGCAGTGCATGCAGGAGTGTGCAGTGCACTCAGTGATCCTCCTGAAACATCACGGTGACTCTGATGACGGTGCCTGGAGAAAGGGCATGACATGGAGTGTACTAAAACAGACTGGTTTCCTCTATATTCTGCCATGAAACTGACATAACTATCTCTGCTGTTAATGCATTCTAGTTTCCAAAATTCAAAGGAGACTGCTTTGGAGAGGGAATGTTTCTTCAACGGATGTTGAAGTACCTCAAGTCCAGCGTGGCACTTGTGCACATATGACACCAACTGAAGCAGAAGGTACTGTTGAAATGCATTAATCTCATTGGGTGACATCCGGTAGTTGTAAATCATTATTGCATGATAGGAGGGAAAGATGATGACCTTAGCATTAGTTTCCTATGTAGATAATGTTGACTTGTATAGTTCCTCAGTTGAAATTCAACCACACGATTTAAGAATGAAATGTAAATTCACCTTTTGCAAACATTAAGTAACAAGAAACAGAGGAAAGGTGAGCTCAATCTTGTCTCTGTCACCGTCCCTTCACCTGGTGTAGACAGGAATAGGTGAGGCAATGTCTCTGTTACTTTCTCCCAGACACCTGCAGTGTGATGAACTGAATGTAAACAAGCTCAAGATTGACATGGTTATTGTCAAAACTGTCAAGAGTTAGCACAAAATTTCATACAGTTAACAGCATTTCTGGTGTGACCAAAGGGGATGCGGTCCCTGGAGTAGTGTGTCACACCCTGTGCTTATGGGAAAGAACAGAGACAAGGTCATGGAAGGAGGTTTCTGTGTTCTTCCTTTTCAAAGGCATCATGGTAGTCTTGTCAGGTATAATATTCTTGCGTTCATCTCTGTCATTTGAAGGCAATCTTTCAACACTTAGTGCTCATCAGCATTTATCACTACCAAGTGTCCAAGCCTGTCACTGTGCTTAGTAGTTCTCCATGGAATTTGTGCATAAGGTACTTTCCCTGTTTGTGTGATGAAATACTATGACCCAAACATGCCAAAGGAGAAGTGCTTGTCTTCCCATGATACCATGAGTATGGTGTGCATATTTGCTGAGCAACCATAGATACAGGAGCCTGAGGGCAACAGAAATAGAGAAAAGGAGTGTTTCTTTATGTTCAGCTCACCTTCTCCTTCTATAGTCATGGATCAGTCCCAGGAATAATGCACTATCAGCTGATCCATTTGCTACCTCAGTTAACCTTGTCAAGATAATGCCATGCAGGCATCACCAGAGCCCTGACCTTATCAGTTGACTACTGATATTTGCCATCACAATGCCCACAAACAGTGGTGATCAGTTTGGGGTTTCAATCTATGATAAAGCCAGTCTCTGGTGAGGGACAACCTGCGCCTGGGCATTCAAATATACATTTGAAGCACTTACAAAATGGTCCTGGTGATAAAGAATGAGCAGATCCTGTTCCCGGCTCCCTTGGGACATTGGTAGTAGTGCCTGCTAGGTCCTCTGTGGACTATTTAGTCACTCCGTGTAGGACATCGCAGACTGCTAAGTAGTTAGCAGGTTTCTCTAGCAACACTAGCCTCCTTCTTACCTTAGCAATGTCCTGAAAGTAGAAGCCTCATGTGTGCTGTTAGCTCTAAGCAGTCTATGCTCCTTAACTTATCTGGCATTCTGTGTAATTTGAGTCAAGGAGGGTTATAGGGTGATGTCCTTCTTTGATCCTTTAAATTAATGGATGACATAGGGAGAAAGGATCTGCCCTCTGGGTGATCTTTGATGCTTTTAGAGGCACCCTTGCCTCAGCCTCCAATATGCAGAGACTGAGTTTGTGAGTTTCCCTAAAATACTGCCCATGTTCCTCAGAATAAAGTGTATGGAGAGGAGAGGATCAGCTCTCTATGCACCATACTGTGTGTCTGTTCCTTACGCTGTCAGTACTCGAGTCTCTCACTTTGGCATGGGCTGACTTGTCTCTTCTTTCCTGCAGACATGAGCTTATGTTCTAAGGAGTCTCTCTTCTCTAAGTGGCTTCCCTGTCACTTCTTCAGTAGGCTCACCGCCCAGGCTTATCAGAACTATGTCTGGTCCCCTAGGATTCTCTCATTCTGCAGATTTTTTTTGCTCTCTCTCATAGACTATAACTGTAGATTCAGTGTATAGTGCCTGCTTCTGAGCTGTGTGTGACAGAGAAACAGGATTCCTCTTCTAGTCCCTACCTTTCTGTCTCTCTTCTTATGATCTCCTGCCCCTATCCTTCCCCAGCCACTTCTCTTTCATAATTGCCACAGAAGCTTACGTGGTTCCTTCTTTGTGTTACCTTATTGTGGGTTCTCTGTACAGCAACACATCGTCCATGCAATGGGTCCTAAGTCCCAGACATGTCCTTGTTCTCAGTCCCGGGTGTTCTAGGTCTTTCTGTAATCACTAAATGTCAGTTTCTCACAAAGCTCATGAGACTGAAAAGTTCCTTGGCAGAGATTAGAAAAGAACCCTTTTAAGAAAAAAATGCCTGGAAAGGCAGTTGAGTCTCTAGTAAAGGTGTGGATCAGATCTGTACTACATGTACATAGGTAAAAGTCTGCAGGTGGCCACCTGAAGCTGAAGAGAGTAGCCATTGCCCTACACTGAAAATCATCTCAGGGGCTGATTGTACTCTGTGGTTTTTATCGTAAGATTTGTTTTAGCGGGCCAGTGAGAACTTAGCAGTAAAGGCACTTGCTGTAAAGACTGAGATCAATACTTTGAGCCTGGAACCTACATGGTTGACTGAGAGAACTACGTACAGAGGTTCACATCTGCTAGAGCACTGCCAGCTGTTGAGCCTCCCAAACAGAATAAGTATAAAAAGAAAATTTTGAATGATTCATTTCATCTTTACACCATATAATAGATTCTTTTACACTGCTTTAGATTACAATTCCCTGCAAACAAAAAAAAAATCTGCTCCTCATTTCTCTCCAAAGCTACTCTCTGTCTTTATTTGTCTTCCTGGAAGACAGTCCTGCAACAACCCAACCATATTGTTCATTAGTTTTAGTAAGATGTACCAAGTCCATTTGCTTTTACTCACATCAAGCAAAGATCCCCTGTAAATAATACTAAGTCCTGTGAGCTGAGAGTCGCTTTCTTTCCCCTAGTATACCCTGAAACTTCTACCAGTGCCAATTCACCACACAGCAATCAAAACCTACCAACGAGGACGGTGAAGGTAAGAGGTCTTCCCTTGCCTGAGGTAGAAAGGTTACCTCAGTGGTCCCCTTGTGTTTCAGTGGGTATCACATTTCATTCATTAAACTGATCTGAGTCATCACGGACATTAGAGAGTTTATTTAGGAAGAGGAGGGAATGGAACTGTACCAACTTGGTCTTGATCAAGACAGCACACATCACAATGTGGCACAACATTGTGTCCTGCTTTATGAGTGATCCCATCAAGGTGGGTGCCTCTAGTTTACACCAGTCCTCATGGTTGAAAGATCCTCTGAACATCCTCAAGCTGGACACACTAAGCTTCCAACCATATACTCAAGTTCTTTGTAAACCATAGTCTAGAAACAGAAAATACCTTAGTGAAACATAAAAGTTTTTATAGATGGTATGTGATATAGGTTTTGCAATCCTCTATAGGCCAGATAGGTTTACCTGATCTGCCATTGAATAAGAAAAAATATGCCAACTACTAGTTTGTATCACAAAGGACAGAGTCCCAGATCTCTGTGACATCATCAAATAATGTACCCATTAATATAGTCTCTTTGTTACTGCTCTTCTCTGTCCTGATTTCAATCACTCGATGTTAAGGGAAAAAAGGCTTTGTAGACATTACTCAGCATGATCATGGCATTAAATATTTTCTTTCCTATTGATTGCAGGCGACATCTAAAAAGCCCAGATGTGGTATGTATTATGGGATCACTTTCCTAAGACACACCTTAGGTGGGAATTGTGAAAACATTGGTTGTATTTTGTGTGATACACCACTGTGATGTGAGATACCGAACGATATGAGAATTGCTGTGTTAGATTTTTTTACTTAGTTTCTTTTAAAGGCAAGGGCCACACCAAGTAAGTAATCATGGATATGTCTATGGTCCTTGTGTTCAACAGTAATCCTTTGTTATTTGAGGGTATTGTACTTCAATTCTTGTTTAAATCTGTTTTTCCCCCAAAAGTAGGATGGCTTTTTCACAACCCAATTTCCAGTTACAGATATGTAAATTGAAAATCAGAATACAGGTAAACTACAAAAATGTATTCAAACCTCATCTGAGATCTGCAGGGTCAGTTACATGCTTGTGTTCCTTCATAAACCAGTTAAGCAGAACTCAAGAGGTAGTGATGAGGCTCCTTAGCTGTGCATCTTAAGAGCCACTTCTTACCTCATCAAGGGCACAATAATCCCCTTGGAGAGGTCTGCCTTCTTACATCTGCCTGCAGTAAGGCCAATAAATAGGGATTCCAAACACTGCAATGACTGCTGTCGTGGTTAGAAGTCCTAGGAAGTGTCATTCAGCATGCAGCAGACAGTCACTGCTTTGAAAGGTAGAGAAGCACAGTGCTTCTTTTAAGATGACAGAGTCCCAAAATTAAATAAAGGACATGGGACAGTGGGATGGATATTTCTAAAATGGGTTTTGGATCTGGAGAGAAGCATGAACAAATTGGACAACAGAAGCATGGGCCCAAAGAGGAGCACAATTTAAGGACAATATGCACTGAGAACTGCAATCACCAACTGGAGGCTCATGTGTAATTCCTCATTCTCTGAGAATACATTGCTTTTGGGGGCGGAGTGAAGGGACTCACAGTTTGTCCTTATCTATACTGGAACTACCTACTTATGTATCATACTGGCCTAGAACTCACAGAGCTTCACCTCCTCTGCCTACAGAGAACTGTTATGAAAGTAGTGCACTCCATATCCAGTGGGAATACATCTTTAAATGTATTGGTTGAGTACACTCTGCTCCATGTGTTTTTCCTCTCAGGGTTGGTCAATCCCCATGATTTGAAGGTGAGCACCCATTAGGTACATGTATTCAGCAGGGAAACACAACACTGTCACACTGCCATGAACGTAGGACTTGCCTACACCACCAATGCAGTGCATGGAGGAGTGTGCAGTGCACTCAGTGATCCTCCTGAAACACCACAGTGACTTTGATGACGGTGCCTGGAGAAAGGGCATGACATGGAGTGTACTAAAACAGACTGGTTTCCTCTATATTCTGCCATGAAACTGACATAACTGTCTCTGCTGTTAATGCATTCTAGTTTCCAAAATTCAAAGGAGATTATTTAGGAGAACCACTATTTCTCCAATGGATGTTGAAGTACCTCAAGTCCAGCGTGGCACAGCTGTAGCTATAGAACTAAGTGAAACAGAAGGTACTGTTGAAATGCGTTAATCTCATTGGGTGACATACGGTAGTTGTAAGTCATTATTGTATGATAGGAGGGAAAGATGATGACCTTAGCATTACTTTCCTATGTATATAATGTTGACTTGTATAGTTCCTCAGTTGAAATTCAACCACACGATTTAAGAATGAAATGTAAATTCACCTTTTGCAAACATTGAGTAACAAGAAACAGAGGAAAGGTGAGCTCAATCTTGTCTCTGTCACCGTCCCTTCACCTGGTGTAGACAGGAATAGGTGAGGCAACGTCTCTGTTACTTTCTCCCAGACACCTGCAGTGTGATGAACTGAATGTAAACAAGCTCAAGATTGACATGGTTATTGTCAAAACTGTCAAGAGTTAGCACAAAATTTCATACAGTTAACAGCATTTCTGGTGTGACCAAAGGGGATTCGGTCCCTGGAGTAGTGTGTCACACCCTGTGCTTATGGGAAAGAACAGAGACAAGGTCATGGAAGGAGGTTTCTGTGTTCTTCCTTTTCAAAGGCATCATGGTAGTCTTGTCAGGTATAATATTCTTGCGTTCATCTCTGTCATTTGAAGGCAATCTTTCAACACTTAGTGCTCATCAGCATTTATCACTACCAAGTGTCCAAGCCTGTCACTGTGCTTAGTAGTTCTCCATGGAATTTGTGCATAAGGTACTTTCCCTGTTTGTGTGATGAAATACTATGACCCAAACATGCCCAAGGAGGAGTGCTTGTCTTCCCATGATACCATGAGTATGGTGTGCATATTTGCTGAGCAACCATAGATACAGGAGCCTGAGGGCAACAGAAATAGAGAAAAGGAGTGTTTCTTTATGCTCAGCTCACCTTCTCCTTCTACAGTCATGGATCTCAGTACCAGGAATAATGCACTAACAGCTGAACCATTTGCTACCTCAGCTAACCTTGTCAAGATAATGCCATGCAGGCATCACCAGAGCCCTGACCTTATCAGTTGACTACTGATATTTGCCATCACAATGCCCACAAACAGTGGTGATCAGTTTGGGGTTTCAATCTATGATAAAGCCAGTCTCTGGTGAGGGACAACCTGCGCCTGGGCATTCAAATATACATTTGAAGCACTTACAAAATTGTCCTGGTGATAAAGAATGAGCAGATCCTGTTCCTGGCTCTCTTAGGACATTGGTAGTAGTGCCTGCTAGGTCCTCTGTGGACTATTTAGTCACTCCGTGTAGGACATCGCAGACTACTAAGTAGTTAGCAGGTTTCTCTAGCAACACTAGCCTCCTTCTTACCTTAGCAATGTCCTGAAAGTAGAAGCCTCATGTGTGCTGTTAGCTCTAAGCAGTCTATGCTCCTTAACTTATCTGGCATTCTGTGTAATTTGAGTCAAGGAGGGTTATAGGGTGATGTCCTTCTTTGATCCTTTAAATTAATGGATGACATAGGGAGAAAGGATCTGCCCTCTGGGTGATCTTTGATGCTTTTAGAGGCACCCTTGCCTCAGCCTCCAATATGCAGAGACTGAGTTTGTGAGTTTCCCTAAAATACTGCCCATGTTCCTCAGAATAAAGTGTATGGAGAGGAGAGGATCAGCTCTCTATGCACCATACTGTGTGTCTGTTCCTTACGCTGTCAGTACTCGAGTCTCTCACTTTGGCATGGGCTGACTTGTCTCTTCTTTCCTGCAGACATGAGCTTATGCTCTAAGGAGTCTCTCTTCTCTAAGTGGCTTCCCTGTCACTTCTTCAGTAGGCTCACCGCCCAGGCTTATCAGAACTATGTCTGGTCCCCTAGGATTCTCTCATTCTGCAGATTTTTTTTGCTCTCTCTCATAGACTATAACTGTAGATTCAGTGTATAGTGCCTGCTTCTGAGCTGTGTGTGACAGAGAAACAGGATTCCTCTTCTAGTCTCTACCTTTCTGTCTCTTTTCTTATGATCTCCTGCCCCTATCCTTCCCCAGCCACTTCTCTTTCATAATTGCCACAGAAGCTTACGTGGTTCCTTCTTTGTGTTACCTTATTGTGGGTTCTCTGTACGGCAACACATCGTCCATGCAATGGGTCCTAAGTCCCAGACATGTCCTTATTCTCAGTCCCGGGTGTTCTAGGTCTTTCTGTAATCACTAAATTTCAGTTTCTCACAAAGCTCATGAGACAGAAAAGTTCCTTGGCAGAGATTAGAAAAGAACCCTGTTAAGAAAAAATTGCCTGGAAAGGCAGTTGAGTCTCTAGTAAAGGTGTGGATCAGATCTGTACTACATGTACATAGGTAAAAGTCTGCAGGTGGCCACCTGAAGCTGAAGAGAGTAGCCATTGCCCTACACTGAATATCATCTCAGGGGCTGATTGTACTCTTTGGTTTTTATCGTAAGATTTGTTTTAGGGGGCCAGTGAGAACTTAGCAGTAAAGGCACTTGCTGTAAAGACTGAGATCAATACTTTGAGCCTGGAACCTACATGGTTGACTGAGAGAACTACGTACAGAGGTTCACATCTGCTAGAGCACTGCCAGCTGTTGAGCCTCCCAAACAGAATAAGTATAAAAAGAAAATTTTGAATGATTCATTTCATCTTTACACCATATAATAGATTCTTTTACACTGCTTTAGATTACAATTCCCTGCAAACAAAAAAAAATCTGCTCCTCATTTCTCTCCAGAGCTACTCTCTGCCTTTATTTGTCATCCTGGAAGACAGTCCTGCAACAACCCAACCATATTGTTCATTAGTTTTAGTAAGATGTACCAAGTCCATTTGCTTTTACTCACATCAAGCAAAGATCCCCTGTAAATAATACTAAGACCTGTGAGCTGAGAGTCGCTTTCTTTCCCCTAGTATACCCTGAAACTTCTACCAGTGCCAAATCACCACGCATGAAACAAAAACTACCAAAGCGGCTGGTGAAGGTAAGAGGTCTTCCCTTGCCTGAGGTAGAAATGTTACCTTAGTTGTCCCCTTGTGTTTCAGTGGGTATCACATTTCATTCATTAAACTGATCTGAGTCATCACGGACATTAGAGAGTTTATTTAGGAAGAGGAGGGAATGGAACTGTATCAACTTGGTCTTGATCAAGACAGCACACATCACAATGTGGCACAACTTTGTGTCCTGCTTTATGAGTGATCCCATCAAGGTGGGTGCCTCTAGTTTACACCAGTCCTCATGGTTGAAAGATCCTCTGAACATCCTCAAGCTGGACACACTAAGCTTCCAACTATATACTCAAGTTCTTTGTAAACCATAGTCTAGAAACAGAAAATACCTTAGTGAAACATAAAAGTTTTTATAGATGGTATGTGATACAGGTTTTGCAACCCTCTATAGGCCAGATAGGTTTTCCTGATCTGCCATTGAATAAGAAAAAGTATGCCCACTACTAGTTTGTATCACAAAGGACAGAGTCCCAGATCTCTGTGACATCATCGAATAATGTACCCATTAATATAGTCTCTTTGTTACTGCTCTTCTCTGTCCTGATTTCAATCACTCGATGTTAAGGTGAAAAAGGCTTTGTAGACATTACTCAGCATGATCATGGCATTAAATATTTTCTTTCCTATTGATTGCAGATGATGACTAAGAAAAACAGACGTGGTATGTATTATGGGATCACTTTCCTAAGACACACCTTAGGTGGGAATTGTGAAAACATTGGTTGTATTTTGTGTGATACACCACGGTGATGTGAGATACCGAACGATATGAGAATTGCTGTGTTAGATTTTTTTCTTAGTTTCTTTTAAAGGCAAGGGCCACACCAAGTAAGTAATCATGGATATATCTATAGTCCTTGTGTTCAACAGTAATCCTTTGTTATTTGAGGGTATTGTACTTCAATTCTTGTTTAAATCTGTTTTTCCCCCAAAAGTAGGATGGCTTTTTCACAACCCAATTTCCAGTTACAGATATGTAAATTGAAAATCAGAATACAGGTAAACTACAAAAATGTGTTCAAACCTCATCTGAGATCTGCAGGGTCAGTTACATGCTTGTGTTCCTTCATAAATGAGTTAAGCAGAACTCAAGAGGTAGTGATGAGGCTCCTTAGCTGTGCATCTTAAGAGCCACTTCTTACCTCATCAAGGGCACAATAATCCCCTTGGAGAGGTCTGCCTTCTTACATCTGCCTGCAGTAAGGCCAATAAATAGGGATCCCAAACACTGCAATGACTGCTGTAGTGGTTAGAAGTCCTAGGAAGTGTCATTCAGCATGCAGCAGACAGTCACTGCTTTGAAAGGTAGAGAAGCACAGTGCTTCATTTAAGATGACAGAGTTCCAAAATTAAATAAAGGACATGGGACAGTGGGATGGATATTTCTAAAATGGGTTTTGCATCTGGAGAGATGCATGAACAAATTAGACAATAGAAGCATGGGCCCAAAGAGGAACACAATTTAAGGACAATGTGCACTGAGAACTGCAATCACCAACTGGAGGTTGATGTGTACTACCTCATTCTCTGAGAATACATTGCTTTTGGGGCCGGAGTGAAGGGACTCACAGTTTGTCCTTATCTATACTGGAACTACCTACTTATGTACCATACTGGCCTAGAACTACAGAGCTTCACCTTCTCTGCCTACAGAGAACTGTTATGAAAGTAGTGCACTCCATATCCAGTGGGAATACATCTTTAAATGTATTGGTTGGGTACACTCTGCTCCATGTGTTTTTCCTCTCAGGGTTGGTCAGTCCCCATGATTTGAAGGTAAGCACTCATTAGGTACATGTATTCAGCAGGGAAACACAACACTGTCACACTGCCATGAACTTAGGACTTGCCTACACCTCCAATGCAGTGCATGGAGGAGTGTGCAGTGCACTCAGTGATCCTCCTGAAACACCACAGTGACTCTGATGACGGTGCCTGGAGAAAGGGCATGACGTGGAGTGTACTAAAACAGACTGGTTTCCTCTATATTCTGCCATGAAACTGACATAACTGTCTCTGCTGTTAATGCATTCTAGTTTCCAAATTTAAAAGGAAACTCTTTAGGAGAGGCAATGCTTTTCCAAAGGATGTTGAAGTGCCTCAAGTCCAGCGTGGCACTTTACCACCAACTGAACCAGAAGGTACTGTTGAAATGCATTAATCTCATTGGGTGACATATGGTAGTTGTAAATCATTATTGTATGATAGGAGGGAAAGATGATGACCTTAGCATTACTTTCCTATGTATATAATGTTGACTTGTATAGTTCCTCAGTTGAAATTCAACCACACGATTTAAGAATGAAATGTAAATTCACCTTTTGCAAACATTGAGTAACAAGAAACAGAGGAAAGGTGAGCTCAATCTTGTCTCTGTCACCATCCCTTCACCTGGTGTAGACAGGAATAGGTGAGGCAACGTCTCTGTTACTTTCTCCCAGACACCTGCAGTGTGATGAACTGAATGTAAACAAGCTCAAGATTGACATGGTTATTGTCAAAACTGTCAAGAGTTAGCACAAAATTTCATACAGTTAACAGCATTTCTGGTGTGACCAAAGGGGATTCGGTCCCTGGAGTAGTGTGTCACACCCTGTGCTTATGGGAAAGAACAGAGACAAGGTCATGGAAGGAGGTTTCTGTGTTCTTCCTTTTCAAAGGCATCATGGTAGTCTTGTCAGGTATAATATTCTTGCGTTCATCTCTGTCATTTGAAGGCAATCTTTCAACACTTAGTGCTCATCAGCATTTATCACTACCAAGTGTCCAAGCCTGTCACTGTGCTTAGTAGTTCTCCATGGAATTTGTGCATAAGGTACTTTCCCTGTTTGTGTGATGAAATACTATGACCCAAACATGCCAAAGGAGAAGTGCTTGTCTTCCCATGATACCATGAGTATGGTGTGCATATTTGCTGAGCAACCATAGATACAGGAGCCTGAGGGCAACAGAAATAGAGAAAAGGAGTGTTTCTTTATGCTCAGCTCACCTTCTCCTTCTATAGTCATGGATCTCAGTCCCAGGAATAATGCACTAAGAGCTGAACCATTTGCTACCTCAGTTAATCTTGTCAAGATAATGCCATACAGGCATCCCCTGGGATCTGGACTCTATGAAGTTGACTACTGATGTTAAAATGACTGGTACATTCATTTTAAGGTTTTAACCTGTGGTAAAGCCAATCTCTCTGGTGTGGACAACCTTCTCCTTTGCATTCAAATGTACATATAAATAAAGGGCCTACAAAGTGGTTCTGGTGATGCAGTTCCTGTCCCTGGTTTCCTTGGGACATTTGTAGTAGTACCTCTTTGTTCATTTCTTGACCATTTTGTCTCTCTTTAAAGGACATCCGCAGGGCAAACTTCTAGATAGCTGGTAGGGTTCTCTAGTCTGGCTTCCTTGCAGCACTAGCAATGTCCTGACAATTAAGGATATAATGTATGGCTTTATATTTTTTTAATCTGTGTTCCTCATATTGGCATGCATGTTAGATGTTTGAGTCAAGGAAGGTTAAAGCCTGATGTTTATTTTGGATCCTTTGACTTAATGGATGAGAAAGTGTCTGCACTCTGGTTTGTCCTTAGTGCCAAAGCATTCTTGATTCATCCTCCAAGGCAGAGGCTGGGTTTGAGAGTTCTCCTAAAAGACTGCCCGTGTTCCTCAGGGTAATAGAATGGATTCATGGAGATTGGCTATCTCTTGGTACCCATCTGGCCATAGGCTATGTCTGTTCTCTGTGTTTTCAGTACTTGAGTCTCTCACTCTTTGCATGATCTGTCCTGTCACATCTTTTCTGCAACATGAACTTATAATCTAAGGAATCATTTTCCTCAAAGTGCCTTTATTTTAGCTACTTGAGTAGGTTCACAGTCAAGGCTCATCAGAAACATGTCTGCTTCTCCTGGATTTTCTCACTGTACAAGTGGTCTGGTATCAATCATAGGCTAGCCCTGTAGGGTTAATGCACCATGTTTATTGATTGTAAATTCAGACTCCTGCTTCTGAGCCATGTGTGCCAGAGACATGGGATTCCACTTCTAGTCCCCACCTTTCAATCTCCCTTATTCCTCTTGCCCCTATCCTTCTCCAACCACTTCTCCTCTTTCATAATTGTCATGTTGACTCAGGACTATAGGTCTGGCAAGCCATGGAGGCCTATGTGATCCCTTCTACCTGTTACTTTATTATTGATGCTACATACCAGAACACATTGCCCATGCAATGTGGCCTAACCCCCAAGCATGTCCCCAGCCTCAGCTTTTGGTGTCCTGGGCCTTTTTGTATTCATTATATGTCCCTCCCTCACAAAACTCATGAGACTAACAAAGTCACTGGGAGAGAACTGAACAGAACCCTTCTTGGGGACAATATGCCTAGAAAGGCAGTTGAATCTCAGTAGGTCATCGGGCTCAGATCTTCACTACATGTACAAAGGTGTTGTATGATATTTTGTTTGTGTTCTGACAAATAAAGCTTGCCTGGAGATCAGAGGGTGGAGCTAGCCATGAGTTAACCATAGAGGCCAGGCAGTAATAGTTCACACCTTTAATCCTAGCACTTGGGAGGAGGAAGCAGGAAAATCAGGAGTTCAAGGCCACCCTGGGCTACAGGAGATTCACCAGTCTCAAAGAGAAACAGAGCCAGGTGGTGGTAGTACATGCCTTTAATCCCAGCACTAGGGAGGTGGAGACAGGAATATAAGGTGGGTGGAGATAGGATCTCAGTGCCTAATAAACAAAATATTATACAACATAAAAATACATCTTCATTTTTCTCCAAGTCTTCCCTCTGCCTTAGTTTGCTTTATGGGAAGATAGTCTAGCAGCAGCAGAACCATCTTGTTCAGTAGGTTTAGTCACATGTGCTAAGTCCGTGCACTTTCACCCACATCAAGTAAAGTCCAGTGTAAATAGTAAGCAGTCCCGTGAACTGACAGTCACTTTCTGTCCCACTAGTGTCCCATGAACCTCCTGATAATACAGTTTCACCAGTAAACCAGCAAAAGTCAACCGTGAGCATGGTCGAGGTAAAAGGGCCTTTTCTTTCTCTGAGGTTGAAAGGTTACCTCGGTGGTCCCCTTATGTTTCAATGGGTATCACATTTGAATTAAGAAACTGATCAGGTACATCATGTGTTGTTGTTTGTTTTTAAAGTGTATTTTGCCTGCATGTGTATATTTGTATCACGTGCGTACTTGGTGCCAAGAAGGGCAGAAGCACCATGTAGGTGCTGGAAATCAAATCCCAATATGAGCATGTATGTCTGTGTGAGGGTATCACAAGCCCTGGAACTGGAGTTGCAGACAGGTGTGAGCTGCCACGTGGGTACTGGGAATTGAACCCAGGTCCTCTGGAAGAGCAGCCAGTGCTCTTAACATCTGAGTCATCTTTCCAGCCCAGTACATCATGTTTTTAAAGATCCTCATGTTGTTGGGCACACTAAGCTCCAGACACATCAAACTTTGGGTCATATGCTCAAATTATTTCTACCATAGTCCCTAGAAACAAAAAATATCTTAGTGAAAAATATAAGTTTTCATGAGTTGGCTTTTTGGAGCCCAGTCTGTATGGTGGGATGCCTTGCTCAGCCTTGATGCAGGGTGTGTGTGGGGGGGTGTTGGTCCTGCCTCAACTGAATGTACCAGGCTTTGTTGACTCCCCATGGAAGGCCTTACCCTTTTGGAGGAGTGGATGAGAGGTAGGGTGGGGGTGGAGGGAGTCGGGGAAAGAAAGGAAAAGGGGAGTGGAAGGAGGGATGGGAGGGGGAACTGTGGTTGGTATGTAAACTGAAAAAAACTGTGAACAAAAAAACCCAACAACATTGAAAGATGAAAAAAATAAATGAAAATACAAGTTTTCATAGACGTTATGTGATGTAGATTAGGGAACATTCAGTAGAGGCCAGACAGGTTATCCTGATCAGCCCTTGAATCAGAAAAAATTGTAAAAGGTACTAGTCTTTAGCACAAAGTATAGAGTCCCAGATCTTCTGTTACATCATCAAATAAGGAGTCAATTAATATAGTCTCCACTTGACTACACTTTTATATCCTCATTATGTCAACTACGGAAGGATCACAGATCTTTACAAATATTATTCAACATGATCTAAATGTTAAATATTTTCTTTCCTTTCAATTACAGGTACTATTTAATAAATGCAGATGTGGTATGTACTGTAGAACACTCTCTAAGACACAATTTAGATGAGAATTGTGTAAATATTAGTTGTCTTTTATATGATACACCACTGTGATATAAGCTGCTAACTGATAATGAAAATTATATGTTTTTATTTTTTTTTAAGGAAATGACATCCCAAGTAACAAATCATGACCAGGTGTCTATGGTTGTCATGTTCAACTGTGATTCCTTTAGTTATTTGAAGGATTTGTTCACCAAGTTGTGTCTAAATTTTTTTCCAAAGAAAAATATCCCAACTACCCAACCCAATTTCTAGTTATGAGTTTGTAAATTGAAAAATCAGAATAGAGTTTATCTACAAAAATGTATTCAAACTTGACCACAGCCATGCATGGTTGGGTTACATGCTTGCGTTCCTTCATAGACGAATAAACCAGAACTCAAGAGGTAGTGATGAGGGTCCTTAGCTGTGCATCTTAAGAGCCACTTCTTACCTCATCAAGGGCACAATAATCCCCTTGGAGAGCTCTGCCTTCTTACATCTGCCTGCAGTAAGGCAAATCGATAGGGATCCCAAACACTGCAATGACTGCTGTCGTGGTTAGAAGTCCTAGGAAGTGTCATTCAGCATGCAGCAGACAGTCACTGCTTTGAAAGGTAGAGAAGCACAGTGCTTCTTTTAAGATGACAGAGTCCCAAAATTAAATAAAGGACATGGGACAGTGGGATGGATAGTTCAAAATGGATTTCTCTTAGATCTGACGTATTCCTGTAAGTTCTGGAGAAAAGCATTAACAGATTATACAACATTGGCATGGGCACAAAGAGTCACAAAATTTAAGGACAGTATGCACTAGGATTTCCAGTCATCATTCGTTTAATGATCTGTGCTGCATCATTATTCCAGCAATACATTTAAATTTTATTTTTTAATTATTAATATAATTTTATTAATTTTGATATGTTTATGCACTGTATTTCATCTTATTCATCCATCATGACTCTTACTGTTCATAGATCCTCTCCCTTTTTACATTTTCCCAAATTTTATCCTTAAAAATAACTTGCTAGTCCATTTTGTGCTAAACGACACACATCTTGCCACATTCTGTGATTGTCCTTAGTGTTCTGTGTATTTGTGGATTTCTTCTGGGAATAGCAAGTTGTCCCACAGAGATCCAGGACCAGTTTCCACCCCCATAATCTTCCATTTCTGTCTTCTCCAGCCACTTTCTCCTGCTTCTGGAGTGCCATGTGGACTCTGTACTCTGTACCTGGTAATACATCAATGTGTGACAATTCCCTTATACCAGGAATCTTTTTCGTGATGTTTCATACTATAAAACATTTCTCAGAAGAATCCCCAGAATGAGTCTCTATGTGTCGTGTCTTTTGTATTCCATAATTTTCTCTCCCTCTTTCTCTAAACTTATCAGTCACAAGAGAAGAGTCTGGAACACAAAACTTCTAGTGGACTACATTTGCAGAAGGACATTTGAATCTTACTAAGTCATCTGGCTCATCCCTTTACCTGATGGGCATAGGTGGAAGGCTGGTGGTGAGCAACTGAGGCACTTGAACGTGTAAAGACAGAGGAGTTAACCAGAGTCAGCTTGGAGCAGTCACATAAGCAGAGTGACACAAGACACAGTAAAAAACAACAACAAAAAAAACACAACTAAGCGATCCATGCAACTACGTGAGCCAGGCAGTGGTGGTACATGCCTTTAATCTCAGCGCTCAGGAGGCAGAGGCAGGCAGATCTTGTGAGTTTGAGGCCAGTCTGGTCTACAGAGTGTGTTCCAGGAAAGGCGCAAAGCTACACAGAGAAACCCTGTCTCAAAACAAACAAACAAACAAAAAAAACAACAAAACAAAAATAAAACCAACTAAGTGAAACCACACACATAGACACACCAAGACACACCCAGGGATACACACACACAGACACACACACACACACACACACACACACACACACACACACGGAAGAGCATTGTCTGAAATCTTAGGAAGAGTGACAACAGTAAAGTCACTGACATGTGATGGTCATTTGGACCAAACACCTGAAGCTGTGACTCCAATTAGTGGAATATCTGCTCGAATTTACCTGCATCTATATACTGGTGGCAGCCTCGTGTTCACAGGCCCTCATTTTGCATGGAAAGGATCACCTCTGAGAATTCCTAGCCTTTGTGCCTTCTCTAAGAGAAGTCTCATGTCTTTGGTCTTCACCTTGCCAAAAATGCACAACTTCTAATCATTATTTAGGAGTTTTGGTAAGTTTAAAGGGCTTGCAGATATATATGTATATATGTTTATATATATATTTCACAAAGCAGAAGTGTTATAAAGACCAGAAAACCATGTTCATAAACACATGTAGATTATCCATTGTGCATTATTCTTCCATAAAATATGCACCACATATGATGAATTATTGCAATTTATCTCATTATTCATACTTACCAAGATTGCATCATTTTTACCTTTGAGAGATAATGTCATGGGACATGAACATTCACTTTTAAATAGTTGTTTAAAGTTAAATACTTGGTGTACAGATGCTCAGAAGGTGATTAGACTGTGCACACACATCGGTACCCTGTTTTGTTTTTTAATTTTTTTAAATCTTATTTTATGATTTAATTTAATTTTGCATATCAGCCACGGATTCACTTGTCCTCCCCCCGCCAGCCCCCCCCCCCGCCTTCCCTCCAGCCCCCCCTCCATTCCCATCTCCTCCCAGGCTGAGCTAAGTGTCCCTGCATAAGCCCCAGGTTCCAGACAGCCAGCTCATGCACTGAGGACAGGTCCTGGTCCCACTGCCTGGATGCCTCCCAAACAGATCAAGCAAATCAACTGTCTCACTTATCCAGAGGGCCTGATCCAGTTGGGGGCTCCTCAGCTATTGGTTCATAGTTCTTGTGTTTCCATTCATTTGGCTATTTGTCCCTGTGCTTTTTCCAACCTTGGTCTGAACAATTCTCGCTCATACAAACCCTCCTCTTTCTCGCCAATTGGACTCCCAGAGCTCCACCTGGGGCCTGGCTGTGGATCTCTGCATCCATTTCCCTCAGTCATTGGATGAGGTTTCTAGCACGACAATTAGGGTGTTTGGCCATCAGATCACCAGAGTAGGTCAGTTCGGGCTGTCTCTCGACCATTGCCAGTAGTCTATTGTGGAGGTATCTTTGTGGATTTCTGTGGGCCTCTCTAGCACTTTGCTTCTTCCTATTCTCATGTGGTCTTCATTTATCATGGTCTCTTATTCCTTGTTCTCCCTCTCTGTTCTTGATCTAGCTGAGGTCTCCCACTCCCCTAAGCTCTCTTTCCCTCGACCCTTGCCCTTCATTACCCCCACTCACGTCCAGGTTGTTCATGTAGATCTCATCCATTTCTCTGTCATTGGGCGATCCCTGTGTCTTTCTTGGGGTCCTGTTTTCTAGGTAGCCTCCCTGGAGTTGTGAGCAGCAGTCTAGTCATCTTTGTTTTACATCTAGTATCTTCCTATGAGTGAGTACATACCATGTTTGTCTTTCTGAGTCTGGGTTACCTCACTCAGGATGATTTAATCTCCAGTGCACATATAAAAAAGGTCAGACAATTCTATGCACACCCCTAACCCCAGCGTATTCAGGGGCAGAGAAGGAGGATTCTGGGTCTTGCTGACTATTAGTCTGGGTTTAGCTTCAATGAAAAACCTTGACTGAAGGAAGGAAGACAAAAGTGAAAGACCAGGATTGTTATAATTTACATTTTTAATTCTTTGAGAATTTAATGTGACTACTGTGTTTACATCATTCTATCCCACCTTCTCCTCAATCCAACTGATCCCAAGTCCCCCCTTCAAATATATGAGTTCTTCTCTGATAACTATTATACTTACGTAAACAGATGAGTTCATTTAATGATGCTCTTATATATACCTATGTGTGCTCTTGTATGTTTAGTGCAGTTAGTTCAGGATTAGATAACTTATGAGGAGGCTTACCTCTGGAGAAAATTCATCTCTCTGCAACCTCTCTGTAGCTCCTGGTCTAGGGTGCCATATCAGTAGGAGCTGTCATGATGCAGGTCCTATTTGGGGAACTTTGTTGAGATTTCATTGGCTATATCATCCCTGCCATGTCTCAAAGACACTATCTAGCAGCATGTGTCCTGTCCCTGTCCCTCCGGTTCTTATAGTCTTTCCAATCCTCTATCAAAATGTTCCCTGAGCCTTAGGTATAGGGGTTATCTTATGCATCTACAATTTGGGATCCCACAATTTGTCTTCTGACCTCTACATGCAAACTGAAGCACACCAGTGGTCACTCCAAAGAGAATACTTGTGAAGATTTGTATTTGATCTTCAATTGGATAGATTATTTTATGTTGCTTTAGATCCCCCACTGTCTGGAAATACAACAACTCTGTTACTCATATCTCTCCAGGCCTTTTTCTGTTTTAATTTCCTTCAAGGGAAGACAGTTCAGCAGCTGCCCAACCATCCTGTTCAGTAGGTCTAGTCACATTTACTAAGTCCATGCACTTTTAGCCACATCAAGCAAGAATGCTGCATAAGTAGTAAGCAGGATCATGAGCTGACAGTCACTTTCTGTCCCCTTTAGTGTCACCTGAAGAGACACAAGTGAAGGTGGAGAAGGTAAGGGGACCTTTCTTTTCTCTAAGATAGAAAGGTTATTCTAGTGATCTTACGTTTCAGTGGATATCCCATTGAACAACGAAACTGAGCAGGGCATCATGAGTTAATTTAGGAAGAGGACAAAGTGGAATTGTACCATCTTGGTCCAGACTGAATCAAATCTTCCAGTGTCAAGTGTCACAGTCTGTATGAGGGGGCCTTTTCTTCTGGAGAAAAAAGGCTCCTCTTTAGATAAATGTGTGTAATATTGACTCAGAAATTAACAGGCATATCATCTATTAAGATGTGTGTTTTTCCTTAAGGGACCTCTCCCAGCCTGTCATCTAGATAGAGTTTGGATTGTTCCCCAAAAATCTATGTGGTGGGAAGCTTCATGCATCCAATAATTGAATATTTAGGGTATAATGCATTTAAAATATGTACACTCATGCAAATAATTGGAGGCCCCCTCATAGAAGGAATTAATCTCCCAGGGCAGGTTGTTAAGTTGGTCTGCCATGCTGGGATGTAGCTTAGGGAGCCCTCAGTGAAGGCCAAACAGAAGAGGTGCTCTGCTTTCACTTTGAGTCAGCATTAGTGTGTGATGTATTAGTTTTTGTCACAAAGTACGTAGCCCTGGTTTTCTGTGACATCATCACATAATGTATGAATACAGTCTTTTTTTTTAATGTCTTTTTCCTATCCTGCTTTACACTATGCTGTGTCATAGGGTGAACCAAAGAGCTATGCAAACAGACTCTGTATGACATGAATCTCAAAGTGTTTTCTTTCCTTTCAATTACAGGTGGAGAGTAGAAGTTTTAATTGTTGTATGTATTATGGAATCTCTCAAAACACATTTTAGAATTGTTTAAATGCTGGCCGTCTTTTCTCTGACACAACAATGTGATATAAGACTCCTATTGGGAGTTTAAGTGGGGGAAAAGGCAATGCCCTAAGTAATGAGTCCTACCCATGTGTCTACAGTCACTGCTTTCAGTTCTGATGCCTCTAGTTATTTTGGCATTTTGTGTACCAGGCAGGGTTTAAATAGATTTTTTTCCCAATACAGTTATCCCTATGACAGAGTCCACTTTCCAGTGACAAATTTGTCAATTCAAAAAGCAAGATACACATTTTACCTTAAAAAAAGTGTTCAAAGTTCACCATACAGATGTGTGAGACTTGGTTTTGTTTTGGGGTTTTTTGTGCATCTCTCTGGAGAATGATAGGGATAGGTCATCAGTCTTTCCAGTGATAGAACTCAGGAAGTACTTTTTATTTTGTCAAGGGCTCAGGAATACCTATGTGAGAGACCCAGCTTCCCAGCATCTGCCTGCAATAACCCAGCCCTAGGTAAACACCAGACAATGATGAGCACCAAGTGGGCAGAAAGCCGGGCAGTGCTCTTTAGCTGCCTGCAGACACTCATAAGTATGATAGATGGAAAGTCCATATGTTTGGTCAGATCAGAGCATTTGACTATAGGAGACACTGCACTGAAAAATAGGTCGGATATGTGTGATAACTGGATTTATGGTAGAGATGGCTCATTCCAATAAGAACTATTGTAAAAGCTTAACAGATTAGACAACATTAACATGAGCCCAAAGAGCCACACAATTTATGGGCAATGTCCACTAAGACCTCCAGTCACCCCTTCATTTTTGAGCTGCACTGGGTCATTCTTGGCTACATATCCGTCTTTAAAGGTGAGCTCCAGTTTGTGTTCCAGTATTGCTTCTATCACTGGTGGTCAGTCTCCCTGCTGCCTGCTATGTCGGAGCACTCAGTGGAATGATATAAGCAGCAGTGAGTTACACAGTCAGAGTATGGCTGGGTATCATCATTTTGAAGATGCTGGCTGTGTTAGAGTACCCTCACAGCCAGATTTGTCAAAGAAGGTCAATGGGCAGGAATGTAAAGACCAGTTCGCTTTAGTGTGCGTCTACCATGTGCAAAGCCCTGGATTTGATCCCAATGACTGTATACTATGTGCCCATTGTGGCACACTTCTGTAAACCCAATTCTTCAGAGCTAGAGTGAGGAGAACCATAAGTTGAAACTCATCCTTTTATACATAGGGATTTTCAGCCTGATCTTTCATTAGAGGTATTTCTATAGGTTTAAAATAATGGTTAGGGAGTGAGCTTGACTCATTTCCCCCCTTAGAGTCTGTGGATAGAAGAGTGTGTAGAAATTAGACTTTGATGAGTCGAGCAGAGCAGGTATGGTGCACACTTGGTGCTAATATAGACTCTGCCCTTCTAGCTACATTTTTCTGGGTTGTCCGTAGAGTGGCTGAGAATATTTGTCATCTAGAAAGCCATGTGCATACTTACCACCCAAATACCAGACTGCTTTTCTTACCTGGTCATGTTGAAGACGTCAAGGAAGGCTTGGCCAATTGAAGGGAAGTTTCATTTTTGTCAAACCATCGAGCAATAACATGATATAGAATGATTTGGACTCTGAGTATTTCTAAGGAATATGCTCGAATCTATAATCTCTCAGTGTGGTTCCCTGGCAATCAAAATTAGTCAGTGGGAGGGATATGACAGGTTGAAGATGCAGGAGAAGGGTCACATATTGGTACTAAGCCAGTGCCCTCTACTCCAGTTTTGAGTCAGGGATTGGAAGGTAAAGAATATCTCTCTCAGGCTGCTTCTGTCGGGTGTGGTCACAGTGACAGAAGTGTAACTAATGTGGTACCTGAAGGTGAAAAGATGGGAGTGCACACAGTTTTTACTTCTCAGTCATCTAAGGCAATGCCATATGTTCTCTGTGAGCTACAAGTACCATAGGTAAATAAAGAGTGAAAGTCAGCAACAGCCACCTTTCCATGTTGGATGCAATGGATCACTCTAAATTCAGTCACTAGCTTCTAGCTGAATTCCTCTGGTATTTAACAAACCTCATCAGAGTATTTCTGCTGTACATGTGCCTTTCCTTATGATTTACCATTTGTAGTTCCCTTTTAGACTAGAAAGTATCATGAGAAGTCCTTCTGAAACTTCCAGTGTTTGGAGAAAAGCATGGAAGAAAGGGGAATCGTATGAACAACAGTGTATTCATGCGATTGTCAGAAGGAAGAGCTCCCATCTGGCACCAAACCCATATAACACATTCAGTCCTGCTGCTCCTTCTTTATTGCACCAGCCACGTAAATGCAGACAGTACTTATAGTGTCTTTATACTGCTTAATCACAAAATGTGGTGATTTTCCACAAGCAACACTCTGACACTGATGACTAGCTGGAACGGGAAATTAGACCATATTTATAAACACACAGCCACGATTAGTTTTCTGGTTTTCTGCCGTAAACTAACATAACTCTCCGTTGTGACTACATTCCCAGTTACTTCAATCTTTAAAAGATTTTATAAGAAGTCTGTCATCCCTGAAGTTATTGAAGAACCTCCAGCTGCTCCAGCTGCTCCAGCTGCTCCAGCTGCTCCAGCTGCTCCAGCTGCTCCAGCTGCTCCAGCTGATGTTGTGCATACATCTGAAGAAATACTACAAACCCAAAGGAAAGGTACTGTACATATTGAGGCTTTGCTTCCATTATATGTAGTAGTCAGTTATCCTCTGTGCCATATGTAAAACTGAACAAATTTACTGGAACTTTCACTATCTGAAATATAGCAGTGTATCCATCTCATCCCTAGAAATACAACCATAGAATTTTAAGATGTATTTAAAACAATTAAATAAAAATAAAAGTCACTTTGGCTCTCGCTGAATAACATGAACTAGAGGAAAGCTGGAGCACATGTATAAGTTGATATAGCTTCCCCTGATGTGGGCAGGAACAGGTGAGTCACTCTATCTGCTACTTAATCCACATGTGGGTGACACAGATGGATTAGATCTAAAGAATCCCCAAAGTACAAGTGAAATTTGAAATATGTAACAGTCTTTTTGGCCAGGTTCAATGGGAAAGGGTCCCAGTAGTGGCCATGTCACACCCTGTGCTTGGGAGTGTGAGAGAGCAGGAAAGAGATCTGTAAGTACAAGGAAAATGGGAGGTTCCTGTGCTTTTCCTCTTTCGGAAGCAAATGATCCATTTTATAATTCCATAAAATATATACAAACTATCAAAGAATCACAACATGTCCTCTGAAAAAGACAGATGATCTTTACCTCAGCCTTCTTTTCAGGCTATCAAATGTTTACATGGCAAGCTATGGCATCTGGCATAATTCTCTGTTTGAAGCAATTCCAATTATACATTTTTGTTTGACTATTTGTGTATATATTTAATCTTATAATTTTCCATTTAGCCTTTTCAAACATCCTCAGTGTGTCCCTCCTTGGTTCTACTCTGCCATCCCTTTCCCCACTCAGATCTCCCTCCCTTTACTCCTCCCTTTCCCTTCATGTCACCTGTGTTCTCCCATGACCCCCTTAATATCTTCCTTCCTCCTTACCAATTAATGTTCCCTTTCTAGTCTCCTGAACTCTATAGATTCTCCAAGTTAGTATCTAAATCTTAAGTTTCACACTACGATCAGATGAATATTATGATAACGTCCTTTTAAAGCTACCAATTAGAAACTTTGAATTTTAGTAGCACATTTCCATATATTTCATGTTTTCAAACATACCTTATGGGTTTTTTTTTGTTAATCAGACATTGCTATAAAATGGTTTTGACTACCTTGAAATTGATTATTGCTCCTGTGTGTTTTAAATCTTCAGTTTCTTTAGTGACTTTGTGAATGAATTGTTTACAGTGATTATTCTCTTCCTCATGTGTTTCTGGGGGTTTTCTGTAATAGTGAATTAGTGATTGGAGTGAGTTTTAACTGCATACAACCAGCAAGTATCCTGTCTTTGTCATGGGATTCTACTGGTCTGTGGGAGACAGCTTCAATACACTGGAGGGTACAGAATTCTTAGTTTAACCTTCCTATGTGAACAGAACTTCAGTGTCAATGGGAAAATAAAGCCTCATGTCTTGATTGTTCAGAACCACGTGTGTGTGTGTGTGTGTGTGTGTGTGTGTGTGTGTGTGTGTGTGTGTATACATTGTCCTCCATTTGTGTGAATCTTGGATTAACCAAAAGAATGTAGGAAGTGTGTAAATTATCTCCATGATACTCATTTTATTGCGATTTCATTTTATGGAATGTTTGCCCCAGAATATACCTATTACCACAGGAAACCACTGGAAAAACATGGTCTGCCAATGCTTTTAGCAGATGATTTGGGAAAGTGCTTTCTACTCCAAAGAGAAAAATTACATAGCTCTATTAGTCTACTCTAAAAATAGTATCTATTCCAGAGAAAAGCTGTGCTGCTCCAACACAACAGCATTTAAGGTTTTCCTGTCCCTGGGATGTGACTGCCCCTTTGTGGTTCATGCACTGAACTAGGGAGTGGAGCATGGTGCCACTAGAGGTTAAAATGCTACATGGTTCATTGAATTATCTCCTGGATTGCTGTGAGCCTTGTTTTGTTTCCAGCATTCTGAGGTACCCAGATGTGCAGCAGAGGGGACACGTTATCATGGTCTTTATTTTCTCCTGTTCACCAATACCACTTCATAAACCATATTCCTTTTGGTACCCTGGAGAGCGTGTACTAGATGGCAACTTAGCATAAATTAAAACTCACATTGTTTCTTGGTTTTAGAAGACCATCCGTCTGGTCTTCAAGTGATTGATAGGAGTAATGGGAAGCTTGTACCATTGGAGGATGATCTTACTGTCTTCTATTCCCATCAGCACACTGCAAGTGTTCCATTTTCCATTTCTTCCCTGCTTCTCGTTGACTCAGTGTCTTCAATGAGGATGCTCCAGCAGCCACTTGGTCTAGCCTTGAGAGCATAGCCATACATATAAGCCTGTTGTGTAAGCTAAGCAGATATTACTAGTTCATCATGGATGCACAAAATCCCAGGAATTAAAGTGCATGGCCACTTGTATTTTATCTCTTGAGTCCTCTCTGACTTATCCTCTGTATGTCTGAACCTCAGTTTCCTGCCCTGTCTCATCAGATCACCTTGCCATGTCTTCATGTGTGTTCTGTACTCTAAGCAGTCTGGAACTGATACAGCTTCATGCTTAGTATAGTTCTCACCTGTCTCCACTGGTCTAGAGTATGAATCAAAGGAGAGTATATTCCCCCAATGTCTTTTATGGAACCCCTGCAGTAGGGTGAGGGTTTTTCTTCATTGCAAAGTATGTCTGCCTGCCCTGTATTCTTCTACTTCTGATGCATTGATTCTGCATTGTGTAAACTCAGGGACTCCTCTTTCTAATCAATGTGTCCACAGCAAAAAAGGAGCCCACTTCACTGGCCACATCATTTGACCACTCTTCTGTCCTTTACCCAGAGCCTTCTCCACCCTCCTCCCTATTTCCTGAGTGGAATGGGGACTCTTCTCTTTATGCCTAGTAATCCATGAAATTGTGTCCCTGCTGCCTTATTCCTGATTCTGCATACTGAGTTGATTGGCCCACCTGATCGGACCTAACCATCCATCATGGATCCCTGGATTCATTCCTGTTTTATGCATGTGTACCCAGTTGTCTTCCCCTTCCCTTGAAATGTGGCCTCAACTGAGTCCTTTACAGAGTTTATGGGACAACCAAAATCCCAATAGGAAGTGTATACAATGGGACATTGCTTAGGGACATGCCCAGATAGATACAATTGAGTCTTAACAGGTCATCTGGTCACACCATTACTTGTGGAAAAGAGGTGAAGTGCTGTTCTTGCTTAGCTGAGGAAAGCAGGGGAGCTGAACAGGGTGGGAACAGGGATGCTAAGCACAGCACAGTTAGCAAGCAAAGCTTTGTTTCTGATGTGAAAGGAGACCCAAGGGAAACATCCAAAAGTTACAAACAACAGAACAACAGCCAATAGAAAATTGTCCCAAACAATGTTGTTAGCATGGATGGTGGCACCTGTGGGAGCAGTCACTCACCTAGGATGGTCAACTTGGTCCCTGCAAGAAACACCCAGCAATGTCCCAGAGCTTTGTTGTGGTGGTATTGTGTTCCCCAAAATATCGTGTACCCTAATAAACTTATCTGGGGTCGGAGAACAAAAAAGCCACTAGACACTTAGGATAGGTAGTGGTAGCACACGCCTTTAATCCTAGCATTCCAGAGGCAGAAATCCATCTGTTCAAGGATACAGCCAAGCATGGTGACTCACACCTTTAATCCCAGAAAGCAAGCCTTTAATCCCAGAAAGTGATGGAAGATAGCAGAAAGGTATATAAGGCATGAGGACCAGAAACTAGAAGCATTTGGCTGGTTAAGCTTTTAGGTTTTGAGCAGCACAATTCAGCTGAGAGCCATTCAGATATGAGGACACAGAGGCTAACAGTCTGAGGAAACAAGGGCAGCTGAGAAGTTGGCCAGGTGAGGTTAGCTGTGGCCTGTTCTGTATCTCTGATCTTCCAGCTTCACCCCAATACCTGGCTCACAGGTTTGATTTTATTAATAAGACTCTTTAAGATTCCTGCTACACTTTGTGCCATGACTCCTTCCCTATTTTGAACCTATTCCTACTCTATCCCTAGCGATAAATGTACTGTACCAAGGCCCACCTCAATCTTCAGATGAAGATATGCTTGAAGAGGAGGAGGAGGAGGAGGTGGAGGAGGAGACGGTGGAGGAGGCGGCGATGGCGGAGGAGGTGGAGGCAGAGGAAGAAGAATTGGAGGAGGTGGTAGAGTTTGAGGCAGCAGGGGAAGAGGCAGAGAAGGAGGAAGAAGAGGAGGAGGAGGAGGAGACGGTGGAGGAGGCGGCAGCGGCGGAGGAGGAGGCAGAGGCAGAGGAAGAAGAGTTGGAGGAGGTGGTAGAGTTGAAGGCAGCAGGGGAAGAGGCAGAGAAAGAGGAAGAAGAGGAGGAGGAGGAGGAGGAGGGGATGGAAACCTACTACCTATAAAAATATAATGCCTATAATCATGTATAAATGTTTTTTGTTTTTATTTCTATGTCTCTGAGTATGCCCACTGGAGTCACCCCTCCAGGGTGTGAAATTCCCTGGAGCTGTTGTGATAGACAGTTGTGACCCATCCATCCTATGTAGCTACTTAGAACTGAGCTCCAGTTCTCTGTAAGAGTAGCAAGCACACTTAGCTACTGAGCCATCTTTCTAGTACTCAAATCTCTATCTTGAAGGCACATTTGATATTTTGATAGTATCCATCCATAGATACAGATAGGTTTAAAAGCACTCCCTCAGAATACCTCTAACACCTAAGACAGGAGGTGTGGATGTCTCCAAGAGGAGTATATCATCCCTGAACATCCCCTTGTAGTACACCCAGGTCCTGGAGGTCAACATAGGCAAAGTTCCTCTGGAGACACCTCAGAACCTCACTGGGTAGCTGGGGAACCTAAGATAGCAAATTTCAATGGTGCTCCTTCAGAGGCTGGGCTTGTTCCCTGGGGTGCCCTCCAGATCTCCAGTCCTTAGGTAAAAGTGACAAAGGCCCTCCCCCTGCCACATGACTGAGGGGACCTGCTTCAGTGGCTTCAGGCTTTGAATATGGCCCACCAGACCAAAGCCCTTCCTTGAAGGGTCCTGTGTACCCTCAACAGGTCCTAGACACTGTGGGGTTGGGTGCCCACTGAGAGGTCGTCCTCACTGGCTGAGCCAAGCAAGTGTGGTGAGAGCTAATCCAGTTGCCTTCGAGAAACTCATGTCTAGGGCCAAAGATCACATGGGCTACCTGTATGATGCCTCTGAAAGAAGCCCAGGGATTAGCAAAGAAACCCAGTGTTGTAGCACAAATTCTAATTGATCTTAATAATAATAATAATAATAATAATAATAACCCAGAGTCAGATGTCATGGTGAAAGCTGAAAGATAAGAGAAGCAGAGCAGCAAGCCACTAGAGTTCTTACCTCTACAAAATCATCAGACTGAAAGGGGACTGGGTTCCTGTCTCCTCCCACCTTACATTCTTCTCTCTACCCAGCCATATCACTTCCTGTCTTCACCTCCCTAGTGCTAGGATTAAAGGCGTGAGATCCCAAAAGCTGACATCAAAGGTGTATGTCACCACTGACTGGCCTCTGTGGCTAACTAGTGGCTGGCTTTGCCCTCTGATCTTTAGGCAAGCTTTGTTAGAGCATACACAAAACATCATCACACAGTGTGCTAAAGGAAGCAGATTCTGAGTACATAGCTGACTGCTTAGGTTCATGGCCTGGAATTTGGACATCCAGAATCCACCCAGGAAGAGGTTTAGCCCAGTTTTACAATACCTAGAAAACTACAAGTTCCAGCATAGTCAAATGCTGCTGTTAGGGCAAGTTGTCTTCTTCACAGAAGTCTTTTCTTATAGAAGCTCAACTTAAGATTGCAGCCTGGCCCCAAGAGATCACAAAACTCTCAACATACTGACTGATCTGGAAGCTCACACAGTTGTCCACACCTGTTCAGGTAAGAAGGTAAATCAGGATGTACTCTGTTCTCAGAGCCAGAAGAAGAGAGCAGGCCCAAAGACCCATGAACTGACACTAGGGAGGCTGGGATGATTTGTGCATAGATCTCATGACTGGCAAGGCTCAGAATGACTTTGAGCTCATCATCTATGTCACTGAGTGAGAGACTTGAGACATAGGTAAGACTTTCCTCATGCATCTTCTACACCATGGTGCCTTTGCCATTGATCATCAACCTCTGGGAAGGTGGCCTTGGAGGTAAAGCTTTTTACTAGGTCAGCAATCTGGATTACACAGAAGAGAGCCAAGAGTGTTTGGCATGGACATCATATTTATCATCTTCAGAGCCTGATAAGGAGCAGACTCAATCCCTCTTCCCCAATCCATTGTCTAAAAGGTCTGTCTAAAAGGATGGGAGTATATTGGTCAGGTGGTTTGAAAAATATGAATTGGCAAATCTTCACTTCTTCTGCTCCACCAGATTCAGTCCACCCAGTCTCACCCCCAACTCTGTTGCAGAACACCTGCTGCAGTCTCCCCTTCTTCTCTGACCCCATCTCCAGTGGACCACAAAGATCTTTTCCTACAACCTTCCTTCCCCCAACTCATCCCATCATTTCAAGCTCCAGTACCACCAGCAGGCATTCATTTGAAAAACAGTCCAGGTGAACAGTCCAGGGAAACAGCCCTGCAACCATACCACTGTAGACAGACTTTTCTTTCCTGCCCACCAGATCCCAAATACCTGACATGGAGACTTAATATAAATTATGCATGATTGGTTGATAGCTCAGGCTTATTACCAACTAATTCTTACACACTTAAATATACTCATTTTTATTAATCTATATATTGCCACATGGCTCATGACTTTACCTGTCCTCCAGTATGTCTTCTTCCCTCTGTATTTCCCGGAGACCTCTCAGACCCTGCTCTCCTTCCCAACATTTTCTCTGCACTGAAAATTCTGCCTCGCTATGGATCAATCAGCTTTTTACTTACAACGAGAGCAATACATATTTACAGTGTAGAAAGATTATTCCATGGCATACCAAAACAGGCCCTGAATATTCCAATTTAGCTGAAAGCACTAGAAAAAAGATCTTAAAACAGTCTGTATGAAGATGATAGAGGTCCTTAAAGAGGAAATTAATGAATCCCTTGAAGTCCAGGAAAACAAACAGTGGGAGGAAATGAATAAGTTCCTTAAATACAGGAAAAGACAAATGGAGGAAGAAAATGAATAAGGCAATTCAAGACCTGAAAATGAAAATAGAATCGACAACAACAACAACAAACCAAACAGGGAATTCTGTAAATGAAAAACTTAGAAATTTGAAAAGAAACCACAGAGGCAGGCTTCACTGACAGAATACAAGAGAGGATGAGAAAATATCAGGTGTTGAAGGTATGATAGAAGAAATTGATACATCAGTCAAAGAAAATGGTAATTCTAAAAAACTGCTGACAAAATATCCAGGAAAGATGGGACACTATGAAAAGACTAAATCTAAGAATAATAGGAATAGAGGAAGGAGAAGAAACCTAGCTCAAATGCCCAGAAAATATTTTCAACCAAACCATAGAATAAAATTTTCCTAACCTAAAAAAGGAGATGTGAATAAAAGGTACAAGAAGCATACCGAGCACTAAACAGGTGGAACCAGAAAAGAAAGTCCCTCTCAGCACATAATAATCAGAATACTAAATATATAGAACAATTAAAAAAAAATGTTAAAAGCTACAAGGGAAAAAGACGAAGTAACATAAAGGCAGACCAATTAGAATTATACCTGACTTTTTCATGGACACTCTAATAAAAGCCAGAAGAGCCTGAACAGATGTTCTACAGGCTCTGAGAGACCACAGATACCAGCCCAGACTACTATACCCAGCAAAACTTTCAATCACCATAGATGGAGAAAATAAGATATTCCATAATAAAGCTGTGGTGGTTTGAAAGAGAATGGCCCCAAAGGGATTGGCACTATAAGGAGATGTGACCTTGGTGGAGTAGGTGTGGTCATGTTGGAGGAAGTATGTCACTGTAGAGGCAGGGTTTGAGGCCTCATATATGCTCAAGATATCACCCAGTGTTTCAGATCACTTTCTGTTGCTTGCAAGATGTAAATTCTCAGCTACTTCTCCAGTACCATGTCTGCCTGCATTCTGCCATGATGATAATGGACTAAACCTCTGAAAATGTAAGCAAGTCATCTCAATTAAACGTTTTTCTTTATAAGAGTTTCTGGGTCATGGTGTCTTTTCATAGCAATAGAAACCCTAAATAAGACAAAAGCCAAATTTAATCAGTATTTATCTACAAATTTAGCTCTACAGAAGATGCTAGAAGGAAAATGGCAACCTAAGGAGGTTAACTACAACCATGAAAACATAGGGAATAATCTCATACCAGCAAGATGAAAAGAAGGTAAAACACACATACACACACAAACACACCACCACCACCACCACCACCAACAACAACAACAACACAATAACAACAACAACACAACAGGAATCAACAATCATTGGTCATTGATATCTCAATAGCTATGATCTCAACTGCCCAATAAAGGACACAGACATCAATAGAATGGATATGAAAACAGGATCTATCCTGTTGCATTCAAGAAACACACCTCAAAACCAAGAACAGACATTCCTTCTGAGTAAAGATTTGAAAAAAGATATTCCAAAAAATGAACCTAAGAAGCAAGGTGGTGCAGCCATTTTACTATCTAACAAAACAGACTTCAAACCAAAACTAATCAGAAGAGATGGGGAAGGACACTACATACCCATCAAAGGAAGACTCCACCAAGATAACATTTCAATTCTTAACAACTATGCCCCAAACACAAGGGCACCAAAGTTTGTAAAAAGCAACACTACTACAGCTTATATTACATATTGACCCTCATGTGGCGACAGTGTGTAACTTCAATAGCCCACTCTCACCAATATGCAGGTCATTCAAACAAAAACTAAACAGGGAAATACTTGAGCTAACAAATGCTATAAACTAAATAGACCAAACATGCTTATAGAATACTTCACCCAAACTAAAAAGAATATACTTTCTCTGCACCTCATTGAACTTTCTCCAAAACTGACCACATGCTTGGACACAAAGCAAGTCTCAACAGATACACAAAAATTGAAATAACTCACTGCATCCTATTAAGCCACCACAGAATAGAGGTTGATATCAACAGAAAGCTTACAAACTCATGGAAACTGAACAACTCTACCAAATGAAAAATGGGTCAAGACAGAAATAAAGAAATTAAAGACTATATTAGAGTTTCTATTGCTGTAAAGAGACACCATGACCATGACAACTCTTTTTAAATAAAAACATTTAATTGGGGATGGTTTACAGTTCAGAGGTTTAGTTGATTATCATCATGGCAGTAAGCATGGTGGCACACAGGCAGACATGGTATTAGAGAGGTAACAGTTCTACACGTGGTTTGGCAGGCAGCAGAAAGAGAGACAGACATCGGGCTTGGCTTGTACTTCTGAAACCTCAAAGCCCAGTGGAATATTTCTTCCAAAAGGGCCATACCAGGCCAAATCAATATATAATGTCACTCACTACGAGCCTACATAGGCCATTTTCATTCAAACCACCACAAAAAATTTCCAGAATTAAATAAAAATAAATACACAACATACCCAAAATTATGGAATACAACGAAAGTTATTCTCTCATATAATAATCCTGTCTTTATCTTCCACTCCATCCCCTCCTCATAATCCCCTCACCTCCTCTTTCCCCTAGATCCACTGCTCCTCTGTTTCCCTTCAGAAAAGAGCAGACCTAGAGGTTTTAAGAGGCAAGTACATAGCACCAAGTACCTACATAAAAAAAATTAATTAAAAAAAAAAAAACAATTGAAGCATGTGGGGGAAGGGCCTATGGAGCCAGGTGCTAGTAAAGCTGGTCCTGAGGGAGAGTGTAGAGGGTGGAACCCAAGTTATTTACAAAAAAATACGATTGGTGCTTCAGGTCAAGAAAGATGATGTTAGTACATAATTCCCTCATAGACACCACTGTAAATTCTGTAGACTAGGCAGGTGCGTTATTGGGTAACCTTTAAGCTGATCCGCACAATGGGGCATTTGCCCCTCCCCTGCCCCGTCTCATTTTCTTTATGCTTTAAAAGGAGCTTGTTGTTTTTAAATAAATGAGTCCCTACCTGACTTGGCTTCTTGCTGCGTCTGATTGTCTCCCGGGTAAAAAAGAGGCTGGTGAGCAGTGCATTTACCTTTCCTCAGTTCCAGGGCTCCCTTCTCAGGGGACCTAGGTTCCCAGTGGGGCAGGACTCCACAGAAGAGTTCTCATGATAGCAATATAACAGAATACCTGAAACAAAAAGAAGAAATCACACACAAAGGAGTAGATGGCAAGGAATAATGAAAGCCAAGGTTGAAATCAATTAAAATAGAAACAAAGAGAACAATACAAAGAATCAATTAAAGATTGGTTCTTTGAGAAATCCAGTATGATAGATAAACCCTCAATGAAATTAACTAAAAGTCAGAAAGAGAATGTCCAAAGTAACAAAATCAGAAATGAAAGGGAGGACATAACAACAGACAGAGGAAATCCATAGAATCGTGAGGGTGTAGTTTAAAAACTTATACTCCACTAAATTGAAAAATCTAAAAGAAATGAATAATTTTCTGAATAGGTATCACTTAAATTAAGTTAAATTAAGATCAGGCAAGCAATTTAAACTGATGCATAACTCCTAGTGAAATAGAAACAGTTATTACAAGTCTTCCAACTAAAAATAGCCTAGGGCCAGGTGTTTTGAGTGCAGAATTCACCAGATATTCAAAGAAGAGTTAATGCTAATACTCTGTAAATTATTCCACAAAATAGAAACAAAAGGAACATAGCCCAATTAATTTTATGAGGACACAGTTTTCCTGATACCCAAACCACATGAATACCCAACAGAGAAAGAGAATTACAGACCACTTCCCCTTATAAACTTAGATACAAAAATACTCAATAAAATAGTTGAAAACCAAATCCAAGAATATATCGAAAAGATCATCCACCATGATCAAGGAGGCTTCATCTGAGAGATGCAGAGATGGAACAACGTGAAAATCAATAGATGTAATCCACCATATAAACGAACTGAAAGAAAAAAAACTACACATGGTCATCTCAGTAGATGGAGAAAAGACCTTTGAAAAAATCCAACACCTTTTCATGATTAAAATCCTGGAGAGTTTAAGGGTACAGGGGACATACTCAAAATAATAAAGGCAGCTCACAGTACACCTGTAGCCAACATTAACTTAAATGGAGAAAAACTCAAAACAACTCCACTAAAATCACAAGCAAGACAAGGCTTTCCACTCTCTATCTATTCAACATACTACTTGAACTCTTAACTACAGCAATAAGACAACTGAAGGAAATCAAAGGGATGCAAACTGGAAAGAGAGAAGTCAATGAATCTTTATTTGCAGATGATATGATAGTATACATAAGTGAACCTAAATATTCCACCAGGGAACTCATACACCTGACAAACCTTTCAGCAAAGTAATTGGATGCAAAATAAGCCCACAAAAATCAGTAGCCCTACCATATACAAATGACAAATGGACTGAGAAAACACTCAGAGAAACAACACCTATCCCCATAGCCACTAATAATATAAAACATCTTGGGGTAACTCTACTCAAGAAAGTAAAAGATTTATATGATGAAAACTTAAAGTCTTTGAAAAAAGAACTTGAAGAAAATATTAGAAGATGGAAAGATCTCCCATGCTCATGGATCAGTAGGATTAACATACTAAAAATGGCCATCCTACCAAAAGCAATCTACTGATTCAGTGTAATCCCCATCAAAATTCCCAACACAATTCTTCATAGAACTTGAAAGGACAATTTTCAACTTCATATTGAAAAGCAAAAATCGAGGATAGCTAAAACAATTTGAACAATAAAAGAACTGCTGGAGATCTCATTATTCCTGATTTTAAGTTGTACTAGAAAGCTATATTAACAAAAACCATATAGTATTGGCATAAAAAACAAAGATGTGTTGATGCATGGAACAGAATTGAAGAACCAGACATAAATTCACACTCTTTTGGCACCTGATTTTTATAAAGAAGCCAGAAATACACTTTGGAAAAAAGAACAACTTCAACAAATGGTTCTGGTAAAATAGGATGACCGCATGTAGAAGAATGAAAATAGATCCATACTTACAACCCTTCACAGAACAACTCCCAATAGATCAAAGACCTCAACATAAGACCAGATACACTGTACCTTACTGAAGAGAAAATAGTGAATAGTCTTGACTTGTAGACTTTCTGAACAGAACACTGTTAGTGTGGACACAAAATTAAACAATTGATAAAT
Organism: Peromyscus eremicus; assembly: GCF_949786415.1. NCBI lineage: Eukaryota > Metazoa > Chordata > Mammalia > Rodentia > Cricetidae > Peromyscus > Peromyscus eremicus. The sequence continues at coordinate 36,802 of NW_026734854.1, read as the reverse complement.
GGGACCTCATGAAACTGAAAAGCTTCTGTAAGACAAAGGACACCATCATTCTTACAAAGTGACAGCCTACAGAATGGGCAAAGTTTATAACAAGTCCACATCTAGTAGAAGATTAATACCCAAATTATATAAAAATCTCAAGACTAACCAAACAACCCAATTAAAAATGTGTTACAGATCTAAACAGAATTCTCAATAGAGAAAACACAAAAGGCTTTACCATTCTTGGGCAAATACTCAAATGACACTTCATCCTACCACAAGGAAACATGTTCAACCATGTTTATTGCTGCTTTTCATGGTAGCCAGAAATTGGAAACAACCTGGATGTCCCTCAACAGAAGAATAGATAAAGTAAATGTGCTACATTTACATAATGGATTATTACTCAGCTGTTAAAAAATAACAGCTTGAAAAATAGAGCTGGATAGCCCTGCTCCCTAGGACCTAGCCTCCAGGGGCACATCTCCTGTCTCTACCCTATATACTGACACCTAAGCCCCAGAGATACTACAGCAGCATCTACTTACCTCCAGCCATCCCAGCCTCATCAGTGACCACTAGGGCCCCACCTGAACCTGGAGGAGGAGCTACCAGAGGAACCACCTGCACCTAGAGGAGGATGTGAGTGTCTGGGCACCCAGGTGGACAGCCCTGTTCCCTAGTCTCTAGTCCCCAGGGGTACTTCTCTTGCCTCTCCCTCACCCTCAGACATCAAAGCCCCAGTGACCTGGCAGCTGCCTCCCAATACCCACAAACATCACCTGAGGCATCAGAGATCATCAGAGCCATAGGCCCCAACTGCACCCAGAAGAAGAGCAACCACCTAAGCCACAGGTCCCACCTGCACCAAGTGGAGGAAGAGATGAGTAGACAACAGTGTAAGAATACATTCAACAACATAAAGAGCAATATGGCACCACCAGAAACTAGTGGTTCTACAACAGCAAGACCTGAACACCCCAATGTAGAAGAAGCAGAAAAAAATCAACCTAAAAAATAACTTTATAAAGATGATAAAGGCCCTTAAAGAGGAAATGAAAAATTTCCTTAAGAAATGGAGGAAAAGACAAAACAGTTGGAAGAAATCAATAAACCCTTTCAAGAAAGCTAAGAAAAAAACAGGTGAAGGAAACAGTTCAAGATTTGAAAATGGAAATAGAGGCAATAAAGAAAACACAAACAGAGGGAATTCTGGAAATGGAAAACCTGGGTAAAAGATCAGGAACTACAGATGCAAGCATAACCAACAGAATGCAAGAGATGGAAGAGAGAATTTCAGGTGTAAAAGATACGATAAAGAAAATAGATACATTGTTTAAAGAAAATGCTAAATCCAACAAATTCTTAACCCAAAACATCCAGGAAATCTGGGATACCATGAAAAGACCAAACCTAAGAAAAATAGGGATAGAAGAAGGAGAATTCCATCTTAAAGGCACAGAAAATACATTCAACAAAGTCATAGAGGAAAACTCTCCCTACCTAAAGAAGGACAAGCCTATGAAAGTACAAGAAGCTTACAGAACACCAAATAGACTGGACCAAAAAAAAAAAGTCCCCTTGCCTTATAATAGTCAAACCACTAAACATACAGAAAAAAAGAAAGAGTATTAAGAGTTGCAAAGGAAAAAGGCCAAGTATAAAGGCAGACCTATCAGAATTACACTAGAATTCTCAGTGGAGACTCTGAAAGCTAGAAGGTCCTGGACAGATGTTCTGCAGACAACGAGAGACCATGGGTGCCAGCCCAGACTACTTTACCTAACAAAACTTTCAATCATCATAGATGGAGAAAACAAGATATTCCATGACAAAGCCAGATTTAAACAATACCTATCCACAAAACCAGCCCTACAGAAAGTACTACTAAAAAAAAATTCTAACCCAAGGAAATTAGCTGTACCCGCAAAAACACAGGCAATAGATAACCAACAAACTCCAAAGAAGGGAAACACACAAATGCTACCACCACCACTACCAAAACCAAAAATAACAGGAATTAATAACAATCACTGGCCATTAATATCTCTTAATATCAATTATCTCAATTCATCTATAAAAAGACAGGCTAACAGAATGGGTACAAAAACAGGACCCATTCTTCTGCTGCATACAAGAAACACACTTCAACCTCAAAGACAGATATCACCTCAGAGTAAAAGGTTGGGAAAAGATTTTCCAATCAAATGGACCTAAGAAATAAGCTGGTATAGCTATCCTAACATCTAACAAAATAGACTTCAAACTAAAATCAATCAAAAGAGATGGAGAAGGACATTTCATTTTCATCACAAGAAAAATTCATCAAGATGAAGTCTCAATTCTGAACATCTATGCCCCAAATATAAGAGCAACCACATTTGTAAAAGAAACATTACTAAAGCTTAAATCACACATCAAACCACACACACTAATAGTGGGGGACTTCACACCCCATTCTCACCACTGGATAAGTCTGCCAGACAGAAACGTAACAGAGAAATAAGGGAACTAATAGATATTATGACTCAAATGGACATCTATAGAACATTTCACCCAAACACACACACAAACACACACACACACACACACACACACACACACACACAAAATACCTTCTTTTCAGCACCTCATGGGACCATCTCTAAAATTAACCACATCCTTGGTAACAAAGCAAACCTCAACAGATACAAAAAAAATTGGAATAACCTCCTGTATCTTATCAGATCACCATGGCTTAAAGAATTCAAAACAACACTCATGGCAGAAAGCCTACAGACTCATGGAAATGAACAATGTTCAACTGAATCACCACAGGGTCAAGGAATAAATAAAGAAAAAAATTAAAGACTTCCTAGAATTCAATGAAAATGAATGCATAACATATTCAAACTTATGGGAAACTATGAAAGCAATGCTAAGAGGAAAGTTTATAGCACTAAGTGCCTACATAAATAATGTGGAGAAATCTCACACTAGTGACTTAACAGCACATCTGAAAGCTCTAGAACAAAAGGAATCAAACTCACCCTGTAGATGACAGGAAATAATCAAAATGAGGGCTAAAATCAATAAAATAGAAACAAAGAGAACAATATAAAGAATCAATGAAACAAAGAGTTGTTTTTTTGAGAAAATCCACAAGCCCTTATCCAAACTAACCAAAAGGCAGAGAGAGAATATCCAAATCAACAAAATCAGAAATGAAAACAGGGGGCATAACAGACACTGAAGAAATCCAGAGAATCATTTGATCATACTTCAAAAACATGTACTCCACAAAACTGGAAAATGTGAAAGAAAGAAATGGACAATTTTCTGGATAGAAATTTACCACATACCAAAATTAAATCAAGACAAGATAAACAATTTAAATATACCTATAACCTCTAAGGAAATAGAATCAGTCATCAAAAGTCTCCCAACCAAAAAAAAAAAAAAAAAATCCCCAGTACCAGATAGTTTCAGCTCAGAATTCTACCAGAATTTCAAAGAAATCTAATATCAGTACTCCTCAAGTTGTTCCACGCTATAGAAACAGAAGGAACATTGCCAAACTCTTTTTATGAGGCTACAGTTACCTTGATGCTCAAACCACTCAAAGAAACAACTAAGAAAGAGAATTACAGACGAATCTCCCTCATGAACATTGACACAAAAATACTCAATAAAATACTGGCAAACCGAATCCAAGAACACATTAGAAAAATCATCCACCATGATCAAGTAGGCTTCATCCCAGAAGTGCAGGGATGGTTCAACATACAAAAATCTGTAAATGCAATCCACCATATAGATAAACTGAAAGAAAAAAAACCACATGATCATCTCATTAGATGCTGAAAAAAGCCTTCAACAAAACCCAACCCCTTCATGATAAAAGTCTTGGAAAGATGAGGGATACAAAGAACACACTGAAACATAATAAAGTCAATATACAGCAAGCCAAAAGCCAACATCAAACTTAATGGAAAAAAAAAACTCAAAGTGATTCCACTAAAATCAGGAACAAGACAAGGCTGTCTGCTCTCTCCATATCTATTCAATATAATATTCATAGTTCTAGGTAGAGCAATAGGACAACAAAAAGAGGTCAAGGGGATACAAATTGGAAAGGAAGAAGTCAAACTTTTGCTAATTGCAGATGATATGATAGTATATATAAATGACCACAAAAATTCTAACAGGGAACTCCTACAGATGATAAACACCTTCAGTAATGTGGTGGTATACAAGATTAACTCAAAAAAATCAGTAGCCCTCCTATGTACAAATGATAAATAGGCTGAGAAAGAAATCAGAGAAACATCATACATTACAACAGCCATAAACAACATAAAATACCTTGGGGTAACTCTAAATAAGCAAGTAAATGACCTGTATGACAAGAACTTCAAGTCTTTCAAGAAAGAAATTGAAGAAGATATCAGAAAATGGAAAGATCTCCCATGCTCTTTGATAGGTAGGATCAACATAGTAAAAATGACAATCTTACCAAAAGCAATCTACAGATTCAATGCAATCTCCATCAAAATCCCAACATAATTATTGAAAGAATAATACTCAACTTCATATGGAAAAACAAAAAACCCAGGGTAGCCAAAACAATCCTGTACTATAAAAGAACTTTCGGAGGCATCACCATCCCTAACTTCAAGCTCTACTGTAGAGCTATAGTGTAGTCCAGTGGTTTCTCCCATCCTGCCTGGCCCTGCAGTCCTGCAACCACTAATAAAATAATCATTTAGAGGCTTAATATTATTTACAAACTATGTGGTCTATGGCAAACCCCGTGTTAGTTAGCTCTTATATCTTAAATTAACCCATTTCTATTAATCTATGTTTTGCTATGTGTTCTGTGGCTTTACTGGTCTGTTGGCATCTTGTTTTTCCTTCAATGATGGCTGCTGTCTCCCTAGATTCCACCTCCTCCCCCCTCTTTTTTTTCTCTCTTTGGATTTCCTAACTGTCTCTAAGTTGCCTTGCCACGGCCAAAGCAGCTTATTTATTAACCAATGGGAACAACATATATTTACAATGTACAGAAAAATATCCCCTAGCACTAAAGTATTAAAAAATAGGTTAGTATTGGCATTAAAACAGACATATGGATCAATGGAAATGAATTGAAGACCCTGACATTAACCCAAACACCTATGAACAACTGATTTTTGAAAAAGAAGCTAAAGTTATGTAATGAAAAACCAAAAGCATCTTCAACAAATGATGCTGGCATAACTGGATGTCAACATGTAGAAGATTGCAAATAGATCCATATCTGTCACCATGTACAAAACTCAAGTCCAAGAGGATCAAAGACCTCAATATAAATCCAGATACACTGAACCTGATAGAAGAGAAAGTACAAAGTAGTCTCGAATGCATTGGCACAGGAAACTACTTCCTAAATAAAACACCAGTAGCACAGACACTGAGAACAACAATTAACACATGGAATCTCCTGAAACTGAAAAGCTTCTGTAAGACAAAGGACATGGTCCACAAGACAAAACAGCAGCCTACAGAACGGGAAAAGATCTTCACCAGCCCCACATGTGACAGAGGGCTGATTTCCAAAATATATAAAAGAACTCAAGAAACTAGACATCAAAATACCAAATAATCCAATTAAAAATAGGGTACAGAGCTAAACAGAGAATTCTCAACAGAAGAATCTCAAATGGCTAAGACATTTAAGGAATTGCTCAACATCCTTAGTCATCAGGGAAATGCAAATCAAAATGACTCTGAGATACCATCTTATATCTGTCAGAATGATTAAGATCAAAACACTGATGACAGCTTATGTTGAAGAGGATGTAGAGTAAGGGGAACACTCCTACACTGTTGGTGGGAGGGCAAACTTATACAGCAATGTTGGAAATCAGTATGTATGTATCACATACTCTTTTTTTTTTTTTTTTTTTTTTGGTTTTCAAGACAGGGTTTCTCTGTGTAGCTTTGCGCCTTTCCTGGAACTCGCTTTGGAGACCAGGCTGGCCTCGAACTCACAGAGATCCACCTGGCTCTGCCTCCCGAGTGCTGGGATTAAAGGTGTGCGATTTTAATTATTTTTATTATGTGTCTGAGCGTTCTGCTTGCATGGCATGTCTGTGTACTATGTGCATGCCTGATGCTCCTGGAGACTGAAGTTACAGATGGTTATGAGCTGCATGTGGGAGCTGGGAAACAAACCCAGGTCCTCTGGAAGAACGGCCAGTGCTCTAACCCCTGAGCCATCTCTCCAACACCACATCTTTTTCTTTCTTTCTTTCTTTTTTTTTATTTAATGCCAAATGCTGTTTATTGAAGGAGGGAAGAGGTCTTAAATACAGGCTTACAGCACAATGGGAGAACCCTCGAGGGCAGAAGTTCACTACCGATGTTTTACAATCTTACATCTAAGCTGTTAATGCCCATTATGCAGGATACACAGACAAGGAACTTCCCTTCAGCATTCAGGAGGGTAGAACCTGGGAGGGAATTAGCATAGGGAGGATACCAAGGTCAAGGTCAGCAATCAAGACAACAGTTACCCAAAACAGGGGTCCCTCTTTTACTAAAAAACGAGCTTCTGACTTAGGTTGCCTGGGACATCAGCAGGTCACATTATCCGTCATGGAGACGCCTGCCCAGGGTCTTAGGTTGGTTAGCACTCCCCAAGCATTACCCGTCTTTAAATACTCATTATCATACAGGCTCAGTCGTGTGTGAGTTGCAGAGTTAACTGCTGCCAAAGATCTCAAAGTGGCACTGGGCTTGCAATCTGTGTGTTTGACACAGAAAAGACCAACAGAAGTCCTAATCCACCCATAGCCAGTAGGCTAAAGGCAACTGAGCCATTCCCTTCTTTAACGAGCCTTACTGCAAATTGGAGTCCTTGTAAGATGGTATCCCAAAAGCAAATGGAACTTGAGTTTATAAATTTATAATTTTTCAAAGTCAATCGAAATGTATATAACTATTGAATTAAGTTTATCATGCCCAATAGAATGAAAGATTAATTAACTGTGGTAGCTACTTTTGCTGCCAGGGTCTCCACTGTGCTAGCTGTAGTAAGCAATTATGAAATGGTAATCCCAGAAACAGTAGCAGCGGTGGCCACCATTGCTATAACAGCAACAATGGCAGCAGCAATGTCAAATTCTCTTCTGGAGCGTGTGGACATCCACTGGCATGGATACAATTCCAGTAACACGAACTGCCAAGGCCCATTTTTCTTGATCCCAGCACGACTTAAGCTGGCAGCCCTGCAAAAGAACAACTAAGAACCATAAAGAAAAAACAGGCAGCTCATAAGGAGCATAACTTATGGTCTTACAATGGCTACATTCAGGCTCATAAATTTTAAGGTATCTTCAAAGGGGGCTAAATGAATTTCAAGAGGCCAATAAATGTTGCACAGAGCCACTCCTGAAAAGTAGGTACTACACCAGCTTGAAGAGGATTGTGAAAATGAAAAGGCTTAGCTGGCATGCTACTGTTAACAAATGGTGGTCAGTGACCTTCAGGGTTATCCTTAATCTCCAAGGTGTCTGGGTGACACCTTCTCAAACATACTTGAAAAAGCAGTTACCATACATTACCTTCTGGAGAATCCAACCGCATGACTACAGTTCCTAGGCTTACATTAATGCTTGCCAAAGCTGGCCATATTGGGCTCTCAATCCCCATTGGCATCAGAAGGGGAGAGTTTTTCACGAAGGCCCAATAGGTCTCTGCCATGTTGGGCTTCAGCATTGGCTGAGCATTCTTGTCAGTGTCTGTACCCAGAACAAGTTCAGGAAGCATTACCATTTTATTCACACTGCGTCTTGAAGTGGAGTTCATTTTCCTTCAAACAGTCCCTCCTCCACAGGGACCCTGGCACTGCTCTCGTGGGTCACTGTGTGACAGTGACAGCATAGCCAAAGGATCTGAAGTGTTAGATCTTTCAGTGTGGTTCGTAGTGCCTCTTTCTTTCCCTGCCCTGAAAATGAATATATTGAACCCTTTGATGGAAGTCACATGGAGATGAGGGCCCTGGGAACTCACCAGACCACAGGTATTCATTGTTTGTAAATGGTAACCTGAAAATACCCTGTTGTTAGAGTCAGGATAAGAGACAGTATAAAAAGACTGACCACAGTAGACACTGCTTGCCCTGCCTGATTATTTACTAATTAAAACAAAATGGTAATGATCTTACACGCATCTTAATGCTCAGCAGATCCAGATGAAGAAGGCTGAGGAAGAGACAGGTTAAAATAACACACCAATATTAAACCAGCTATGAAATGGCTTTCTCACTAGAATCTGAAGCCTGAACACCCACAATGATGATTTGAGGCTTGAAAGGGGCTCAGAATCATAGAGAACTCAATTTTCAGCTGGGCAATGGTGGCACACGTCTTTAATCCCAGCACTTGGGAGGCAGAGCCAGGCAGATCTCTGTGAGTTCGAGGCCAGCCTGGTCTACAGAGTGAGATCCAGGACAGGCTCCAAAGCTACACAGAGAAACACTGTCTCGGAAAAAAAAAGAAAGACTTATTTTAGGGGTTGGGGATTTAGCTCAGTGGTAGAGCGCTTGCCTAGTAAGCACAAGGCCCTGGGTTCGGTCCTCAGCTCTGGGAAATTTAAAAAGAGAAAGAGAAAGAGAGAGAGAGAGAGAGAGAGAGAGAGAGAGAGAGAGAGAGAGAGAGAGAGCAGAAACAGTGCATCTGAAAGCTCTGAAAGCGAGTGCACTGGTGCTCTCCTGCGGCCTCAGCACTTAAGAGGCTGAGGTAAGAAGGTCATGAACTTGAGGCCAGCCTGGGCTACATAATGCATTCCAGGCCAGCTCAGGTTACACAGAGAGAAAGCCTCAAAAGAAAAGAACTGGAAGATGAGGAGAAGGGCCACAAAATAACATCTGGCATGACAGGGTCACTGAGGTCACAAACCCTCAGCAGCTGCAGCCCCTATACTGGACCTGCACAAGATGGGTCCTAATACTCTTAATGGACCAGCCTTAGTAGTATTCTTCCCAGGGGCCCAGAAGAAAAACTACAAATGGCGAGAATTGTTTTCGGGGGAAGAATCTAAGTACACCATGCTCTTTGTCCATTAACTTTATTCCTCTATGACAAAATTCTATCTATACAGCTTCAGCTCTGTTCTCACATTCAGCTCCTCTCTATGCCCACTTTTCCTGTCCTCATAATTTTAGTAAGCTCTTGTGCTTTTGACCTCATCCTCGTCCTTGGTTCCTTCATCCTCCATCTATCCTTCCCAGCTCCTTATTCCTGGCCCTGATAAACTCTACAAGAGATCTGCCTTACCATCTACAGAATCTCTGCCTTTCTTCTCTCTGGCCATGTGGCTCTGTCTACCATCTACAGGAAAACTGTCTTGTTCTTTCTCTCCCGGCCACGCAATTCTGTTCTGGCCAGGAATCTTGTTCCACCTTTTACCCCACCTGGGTATGCAAAACCCTCCTTTGTTCTGAGTCAATAGCTCTGGAATGCCATTAGGCCTGAATGCAAGGAATGGTCTGAGCTTCATTTGCACAAGAAACAAAGCTATGCATCTAAAGTCTGCCTGTCTCCTAAGCTCTGTGGGGGAGTTAGTTACCTGGAAAGAGGATCAGCTTCTGGGAAGCTTACACTGTTTGCCAATATGGTCTAGTAATATATGGGCCCACAAGAATTTCATAGCAGAAGACAGCTGAAATATTAAAAACTGAATAACACCAAATATTCCATGATAAATGGCTTCCTCTAGAAAAAAAACCTTGAAATTTCTAGATATAGCTTTATTTTTTATTTTTTTATTTTATTGGTTTTCTGAGACAGGGTTTCTCTGGGTAGCTTTGTGCCTTTCCTGGAACTCACTCTGTAGCCCAGGCTGGCCTCGAACTCACAGAGATCCGCCTGGCTCTGCCTCCCCAGTGTTGGGATTAAAGGCGTGCGCCACCACCGCCAGGCTGTGTATAGCTTTAATATCCAGCTGAATCTCTATAATATAGTCTTGCAGCCCACAAGAGTCCTATCCTTGGACAGTTATGGGTTGGGGAGGGACACCTGGGCCCCTACCACTCCCTGCTGAACCGTTGACCGCTGGTAGATGCTGGGAGAGGGGGGGTTGTTAGTTGTCTTCTCACTGCTAGCTGCCAGCCTGAGTGGATAAGGGTCACACAGATGGCTCTGGCTAAACTCAATGGTCCATAAAACAGATCACAAAGACGTGAGTGCGGGAAAGGGATTTTGTAGAGAATGGATGTTGGCAGGGACCGGGGACATAAGAGAAGGTGAGGATGAGAGTAATCACAATGCATTTTATACATGTATGAAATTGTCAGACAACACAATTAATTTTAAACATAGCTGAAAATACAACAAGTAACTTGACGATACTAGAAATATGAATTAGGAAAATATTTTTTATCTACTAAAACTGACTCAAGGGGAAGGAAAGGCCAAACAGTTGTGTATCCATTACAGAAGGGCTCTGTGTGCTGGTACCAGCCTGTAATCTCAACTCAGGAGGTTGAGGACCCCTGAATCATACAGTGAGTTTCCCACCGCAGCCTGGTCTACATTAGCAACACCTTGAATCAAAAAGGAAAAATAAATAAATAAATAAATAAATTCAATTAGAAATCAGAAAACTCACAAAGTAAATTCTTAGCCCAGGTGGCATCATTGGTAAACTCTCCTACAAATTCAAAGATAATTTTACGATAACATTTTAGGAAGGCAGGAGAAGGGTCCTGGAACTTTCTTTGGATAAGTCTCCTGATGCTACTGTAACAAGTTTCCATCAACTATTTTTCTGAGATAGGGTTTCCCCATGCAATTCTGGCTCACCTAGAACTCACTCTATAGACCAGGCTGGCCTCAAACTCACAGAGATCTGCCTTGTCTGCCTCCTGAGTGTCCATAATCTGTTTTAAAATAATAGAAGTTTCCTGTACCTTGGTTCTGGGGGCTGGAAGCTCATGCTGTGACACCAGCAGCCCCTCTTTCTGTGGGGTCTAGGAGGAACCTTTGCCCGTCCCTTCTGGCATCCTGTGGCCGGCACGGTCAATCCTGCCTTGGAAGTGTTACTCACTTCCGTTTTTGTCTTCACGTGCGTTCTTCCCAGCAGGTCCACAGTGAAGTCTCTGATCTTAGGTAGCTTCTCATTACTCAGTATTACATATTTTCCTTTTAGAAGAGATTCGTTATTTTATGTATATGAGTAAAGTTTTGCCAGCATGTATGCCTAGCCATGCCAGCAGAGGCCAAGGAGGGCATCCGATCCTCTAGAACTGGAGTTAGAGATGGTGATGAGCTGCCATGTGGGTGCTGAGAACCAAATCCAGATCCTCTTGAGGAGCAGCCAGTGCTCTTAACAGTTGAGCCATCCCTCCAGCCCCTGTATCACCTCTTCTGAACTTGAAGGGTTCTACAAAGGCTCTGCTTCCAAGTCAGATGATATTCAGATACTCTGTGGACACAGCAGTGCAATACCTGTCTCAGTTTCTGCTGATGCTAGCCTGAGCTTAAACTAGTACCTGACCAGGGCAGTGTGAGCAATCAAAAGGATAGACCAACCCTGATCTTGCTGTTCTCCAAACAAGACCTCCTGTTATGTAAAAGGTGTGACAACCACTCTTGTCTTAGAAGTGTGAATCCTGGGACACTCCGTCAGTGTTATTTATCCCAGTAGAAGATTAAAAAGGATAATGATATGATTACTTCAAGAGATGCAGGGGAAATTATATTCAATAGCGAACATAAAGATAAAAATTCTTAGTGAGCTAGAGTTGAAGATAGCCATGTTTACAAGACCTACAGTAAAGAAAGAAATGATGAGTAGAAAGCTCTCCTTGTGGGAGGAAGAGAAGGCTGAGCTCTACTCATTTGGACTTAGACCCTTTGACAGCCTACTAAACTAGAAAAGTAAACCAACAGTGTAAAGGTTGTAAAGGAAGATTAAAAAACAAACAAACAAAAAAACACCCCATTATCAAAAGATATGGTAATGTTCACAGGAATAGCAAAATCATTCATCAGAAATTCATTGTAATTAAGAAGGGAATCTAATAAAACCTCTAGACATTAAACCAGTATCCAAAATTAAAGTTTTCCCCAAGAATTGAAATCACTGTACCCTTACCTTTGGTTTCTGTGAAGCTCTGTGACCACATTGCTAACTATGTGTGATGAAAAGACTCCAGAGACACGGGCTTTGTAACCTGACTGCCTGGGTTTGGATCTCTATTTCACGAGTAATTGTAATTTAATTTAATTTCTGTGTCTTGGCCAATCAGTTAATACCCCAAAACTTTAAATTTCTTACTGGTAATGCAGGGGATCATGCTATATAAACAAGTTGGTAGGAAACGTGAAGGAGACGGCAGGTGGGGCCATGCAGCTCCAGCCCGGGGTGTTCACAACATGGGGATGAGCAGTGGGTAGAAAGGAGGGAAAAGAAAGAAGACATAATTATGGTTGCCCAGAGTCCAGGGAAGACGCTACGTCCAGCATGGGATATCTGAGGGGAAAAAAAAAATCTACGTACACTATGCTCTTAGGTCTGTTAACTTTATTCCTCTAAGACAAAAGTCTATCCATACAGCTACAGCTCCGTCAGGCATTCAGGGCAGGAATAAATCTAGATACACCAAGCTCTTTGTCCATCTACTTTATTTCTTTGGGATGAAATCCTGTCTCCATAGCTTCAGTTCCATCCTGACACTGAGTTCTTCTCTGTCCCCTCATTTACTGCCATAGTTTCAGCTCCTTCCTGACACTCAGTTCCTCTTTGTCCCCTCTTTTACTGTCCTCTCATAGTCCTGCTAACAACTAAGCTCTTATGCTTCCAGCCCCATCTTCATCCTCTGTTTCTTCGCCCTCCATCTCTGCTTGCTCTGTACTCCTGGCTCTGTTGAACTCTATAAGAGCTCTGCCTTGCCATCTACAAAACCTCTGTGTTCTTCCCTTCTCCCTGGTCATGCCGTTCTGTCCACCTCTACAGAAAATGCCTGTTCCTTCTTCCCCAGGCTGTGCAGTTTTCTGCCTCCTCAGGAAGGTTGCTCCACCCTACCTTCCACCTTGATATGTAAAAACCTCTTTTGTTCTCAGTCAGTTGCTCTGGAGAGCCACTAGGCCTCAAGGCAAGGGGATGGTCTGAGCTTCATTTGCACAAGAAAGCTATGCATCTACCACCTGCTTGGCTTTGCCTATATGACCTTATCCAAATACTGGCCCAAGCAGGAAGTTCACACACACACATTCTATGGGAATTGTGAGCACAAGAAATTCATAACAAGGCACAGCTGAATATTAAGCAATATATCACCATCTAGTCCATGCTAGATGGCTTCCCACTTGACTGACCCTTGGCCTGGTCAAGGTAGAGCTTTGATACACAGCTGGACTCCTGATAACATATTCTTGTGGCTTGCCACACATAATACATTGAACACAAAATTATTATTTTTAGTTTTAATTTTTTTGCAGTCCTGTGTACTAAACACCAGACTTTTTGCATGCTATTCTAGCACTCTGCAACTGAGCTCTGCTCTCAGCCCTGACGCGATTCATTTTTAAGTTTATACTAAGCTTACTGATGTCATAAAATAGATGATGGCCCGTGGAAGTAGTAGGAATTACCTACACTGTCATGTGAAGACAAAAAAAAAAAAAAAAAAAAAAAGGTTTAACAGTGTGTTCTCTGTATTAGAAAGACACACTGAAATCTCTGAAGACATTCAAGTCACTTAAGATAGCCATTGAGACCAGAGGCTAAATAGCATGGTCTGGCACAAATCCTTTTACATGTTTGTGGGAGGACTAAAAATCCAGCCCTCTCAAGCTTCATCTCCATGTGATGATGTTTAGGTGATCCTTCATTTTTGTTGTTGTTTTTTGTTTTTGTACAGGTTTTAAATTTTCATAATTCCTGTATCATTTTTATAATCCAGAAAGACAAGCTATGTTAATTTTTATTACTCATAAGAAATCTATCAGGGACTGGAGAGATGGCTCAGTGTCTAAGAGCACTGGCTGGTCTTGCAGAGGGTGGGATGGCCATGTAGCCCTCTGTAACTCCAGTTCCTGGGAATCCAAGGCCCTCTTCTGGCCTTTACAGGTACTGCAGGCATGTGGTACACAGACACAAAATGCAGGTGAAATCCCCATACCCCTAAAATAAAATTAAGTAAGTCATTTAAAAATGCTTTCAGGAGACCAGGACTTATCCTGGGTATACAAACTGGATTTTTAGAGCCCATTCTTTATGGTGCAATGCCTTACTCAGACTTGATGCAGTGGGGAGGGGCTAGGTCCCTACCTGGTGTGCCAGACTGCTTTGACTACCCAAGGGAGGCCTTACCCTCTATGAGGAGGGAATGGGGTAGAATAGGGGTAGGTGGAGGGAAGCAGGAGAAGGGGAAGAGGGGGAACAGGGATTGGTCTGTAAATAAAAAATTATAAAAAAAATGCTTTCAGGAAATATATAGAAACTAAGTTGGTTACGGACATAACTTGTAAATAGTCTGCATTACTATGGCATTTTACACTGTAATGGCTTTTGCTCTTAGCGAAGAAAGGGTGACATTCTTAAGAACTAGGTTGGTGAAGAGCAGCTGGTCCTGACTCTCAAAATGATAGACTTAGTAAAGAACTACTTCTTTTTTCTGAGCTCTTAAATTTCCCCAAAGTTGAAGCTGCTCACTACCCAATGGGAACACAGAATTTGGAAGGTGATATGGTTCCTGGTAAAGATTTGATTTTTTTTTTTCTCCCATTTCCTTCTGTCTATAGTCTGAGGCTGAAGTGCCTCTCAGCCCCAAGGCATCTGAGCCTTCTAAGACTGCTGTGTCCCCTGGTGTTCGTGACAAAGACCCAGTCCTTCTGAACCATCTCCTCTTGTCCCTCTGTCTTCTTTAGGTGCAGATATCCATAGCTTCAGCTCTCCCTCCCCTAGCCTCAGATTGGGAGACACGGTAGATGAATTACAGAGATACCAGAAGCCAGTAGTGGCTGCTATCCAAGGTGTGGCTCTTGGAGGAGGACTAGAGCTGGCCCTGGGCTGTCACTATCGGATTGCCAATACAGAGGTAAGAGACTCCTAGGGATGGGCTTGGGGTGGGGCTTGTCTTCAGTGCAAACTCTAAAGGTGGGCCAGGCCTGGGGCTGATGGCTTTGAACTGCTGGCTTACTGGTGACGGTCCTGTGCCATCTTGGGTGCTGGTGCTCAACCGTTTGATTCCCACCTCCCTCTTCCACAGTGTTCCCTGAGCCTTAGGTTCCAGCGTTCTTTTGGAGATGTTCCATTGGGGCTGGGCTCCACAACTCTGCATTTCGATTGGTTGTGATTTTCTGTAGTGGTCTTTATCTGTTACAGTGATGGGGGGTGAGGAGTGCACTGTGGGTATAAGGACAAATATTTACAATGTAGTTAGGAATTGGGCTGTTTAGTAAAGCGGTGGTCGTAGGTTCACTCCGAGATCTCTGACTTCACTAGCCCTGGGTAGCTGGCTAGGTTTCCAGTACCAGAGATGACTTCGCTTTTGTTGAGCAGGTCTTAAGTCCAACTCGAGAGCTGTTGGTTACCATGCAGATGGAGGTGCCGCTACTGCATCCATGATACTTGTTACGGTTCATGAGCATCATGACTCGATTGTTGGTTGCTTCCCTCCTTTGGAAGCTGGTGCTGCCATGTAAACTAGTCCTCAGGAAAGAGGCTTTTGGGTCAACTCCAGCCTCACAGTCTCTGGGTCCTGTTTTTGAAGTGCCTGGTGTCTTCAGCAATAGGGACCTTCCCCTCCACCTCTGGGAGGCAACCAAAGATAACAACAATATTCTGTAGCGTTTTGGGAGTCTCTTGGACAATCCTGACCAACAACTCGAACAGAGACTTCTCATGTCTGGTTTTGGGGTTTCTGTTAAATTGTCTGTGACTCTTGTGGGTAGCATTGTCAGCCCAGATGGGAAAATACCGTTTAAACTATATATGTACACATAGATACAGATTCATATGTGTTATGTGTAATTTTTGGCAGAGAGATAATAGTATGATGCCTTATGACTTTTTCAGACATCTGTGTATGTGCATGTATGTGTATGTTGGCATTTGGCCTGCATGTGTGTCTGCGTGAAGGAGTCAGATCCACAGGAACTGGAGTTGCAGACAGTTGTGAGCTGCCCTGGGAACTGAACCCAGGTCCTTTGGAAGAGCAGCCAGTGCTCTTAACTGCTGAGTCCCCTTTTCAGACATCTTTACTATTAGTTTAGCCTTCTCTCCTTTTATTCTGCTTTTTATCTCCTTCCCCCTTCCTAATTAAAATTCCCCCCGGTTTTTCCTATGTCCCCCGTCAAATCACTTGTACCTCAATGTTCTCTTCTCTACTGAAAAATAGGGAACACTTCATGAACATGTGTGTCGTCCTTGGCAGCTCCCACGCTAATCATCTCTGTATTGTTCCAGTTCGGGCGTGTGTGCTGCCAAAGTGAGCACCTGCCTTTTTATTGTATTCATCCTGGCTGGCATCACTTGTGTTTCATTGTGGCTCACGTCTACATCCCTAGTGGTGGATGATACTGAGTGCCATTTACCACTTGTGTCCTCTCTTTGGGGGATTGTTTATTCAGATAATCGGCCCATTATTAGGTGGTTGTTCTTTTCTTGTTAGGTTGTGAATGTTCTTTGTAGAGTGGAGATACGGGAAGTTCTGTATCATTCTCTCCCTCCTCTGGATTTTGTCTTTATGTTCCGACGCTTGCAGGGACCTGAAAACTGCAGACTACTTCGTTATCTGAAAGGGGTACTTGTAGAGTCAAAAGAAAGAAATGTGCCCAAGCGAGGATGTGTGCAAACTGCCAAGCACTGTTCACGTTATTAAAGGAGACAGCAGACACTGTGTGCCCTCCAGAGATGGCTGCTGATTTCAGGGAAGCTGTTTCTTACGGTGTAGAAAGTCCTGGGCACACTAAAATCTCAATACATTGTCTCACCATGGTGGCCTCTCTGCCTTTAATGTCATGTAGGCTCGTGTTGGCTTTCCAGAAGTCACACTGGGAATTCTTCCTGGTGCCAGAGGAACCCAGCTTCTCCCCAGACTCATTGGAGTTCCTATTGCTCTCGACTTAATTACCTCAGGTTAGTAGAAACCTCAGCTATGATTTGGATCAATGTGAAGAACGAGACCAGCATCTAAAAAGTCTGGTCTTGGTCACTTACTGCCCACACAGGTTCTAAGGAGGCTATTTTAATTTCTCTGACTCTAAATTTTATCATCTGTAAAATAGAAACAATGATTTTTCTGAGCACTTCCTAAATGTTTCCACGAAGAACCCATGTGAGAGCCTTCTAAAGAAAAGTACATGCACAGGGCCCCTCTGTTTGGGGGTCATGTTGTAGTCTGTGTTATTCATAGACTACATATTCATGCAGGAACCATAATAATCAGACCTGGTTTAGAAAGTTGAATGTCTGGGACTGTGGTGTAGCTCAGTTGGTAGGGTGCTTGTCCAGCATGTGTGAACCTGAGTTGGTTCCTTGGCACTGGATAAAACCAGGTATGGTGATTGGTGACTATTATCTAGCACTCAGGAGATAGAAGCAGGGAGATGCGGCTCATCTTCAGCCATATAGTGTGTTCAGGGCCAGTAGAATGGGAGAGAGGGAGGGAGGGAGGCAGGCAGGCAGAATATTCAAAAGAATTAAAACTAGTATTTTCAAGTTTAGGTACCAATGATTGAATTATTCATTTTCAAGGTATTAAGATGATAGTTTAAATGAAAGTGTTTCTTTTTGAGTGGGGAATATGAGCCAAACACTTTACTTTCAGTTGAGGTGAGGCTGGAAGACAGGACATGTACAAGTATTTACTCCAAACAAGTGTGGTTAATCATAAGCCTGTGGGCAGTCTTCCCAGTAGGACAGTAGCAGTACCCACCAGAGGGTGACGTAAAGATTGTGTAGGTTACCACAGTGAGCACGAACTCCCTGTCCCTTAGCTCTAGCCTGATATTGCTGTTTCTCTCTTTTCTAAGTAAGACTCAGAATGAAAAGTTGTGTTAGCGTGTCATGAATTGGTCATTGTTTTAAAATTATTTCATTCAGAAACCTTCCTAAGGTTCTTGGCTTTAATTTCCACTACAGCAAACATTGACAGATACCACCTACATAGATAGTAGCCTTTTGGAGTCCTTCACAATTTCTAAGAATGTAAAGGAATGAAAAATGTTTAGAGCCGATAATAGAGATCCATATGCTCTGATTAGAAAACATAGAACCAATAGTCTATACGAACTAAAAAAGCTTTGCTCTTTTAAATGTGAAAGGACAATTAGAAAAACTAGATGTATGGAATTGAAATTCACTCAATCAGGTTACACATTGTTTAATGACAAATATATTCAAAAGAACGTAAAGTATTTGGAGTGATTTCGATTTCTTTGGAGGATGCTTGTAATTCCACATTCTGCAGAAATTCAAAGCACATGAGACAGGTTAGTTCTTCAGCAAAAGACAAAACAGAAGGAGAAGCTCAAAAGAAATAACCACGGTGGGAACTGAGTTTGCAAGCCCTGATGTGTGCAGAAGTTAGCCTGTGAGGAAATTCATCAGGAAGGCAAGAGCACCTTGAGAAAGAAACAGGAAGGACAAAGAGAAGTGAAGGGAACTCGCATTGGTCTTTGCCCACAGCACTCATTCACAAGATGCCGCGCTTTTAAATGCTGAGATTGACAAGTTTTTGTTTTTTTTTTTTGGTTTTTTGAGACAGGGTTTCTCTGTGTAGCTTTGCGCCTTACCTGGAACTCACTTGGTAGCCCAGGCTGGCCTCGAACTCACAGAGATCCCCCTGGCTCTGCCTCCCGAGTGCTGGGCGTAGCAAAGGCCCCTGTAAATCAGCAGGCAAGCTGGCACAGGAATCACACACCTGTCCTCTTGAGTGAACAGTGTGATTTGGTGGCCCGGGTTGGCTTTAAAATGACATCTCAGGAAGGTTCCGTGAAGACATCAAAATGTTAAGTTTGAGAAAAATTCTTGGAGAAATTTGGGAGGACACATGCCAGAGTTGGCCGTGTGAGAGGCGCTCTCTGCTCCAGTCGCTTTGGGGTCCCCTGCAGCTCATCATCCAGCACCTTTGGGTTACAGCCTGCTAGACAGAGGTCCCATGTACACCGCCCAGGAGAGGACAAAGCCACTGGGGAGGCTTTGAGTTCAGCTCGCAGGGCCTTGTGTTTACATTAGTTGTTTGGAGCAGAACTGGGCCCTTGTGAAGTCGCTGGTAACTGAAAATGCCCCCAGGATATTCTGAGACTCAAGAGCTTGGCAACCGCCAGCCCCTCCCACGGGCAGCTCACACTCCCGTACCTTGTTGCCCCAGAGATTTCTGTAGTGCCCAGATTTCATTTTCTATGCCTTGGTCTTTCTGCTCTGCCTAAGCAGGTTCACGTACACTCACCCAAGTGTCCTTATACAGAGGACACTTGACACCATTCGCCTGCCCTACACTCCTCACTGGATGAGGAGGTCTGGAAGGCTATTGATGAAGCAGTTGCCGAGGAACCCTCCCTCAGCAGAGCATTGATGTTCTCACCAAGCTTGAGGTCAGGGGCCACACTTGACTGCCAGGGCATTGAAGGAGCAGTCCTCTAAGTGTGTCTGCTGCCTTCTCAGCCTCCGAGACAGGAAGCAGGGCTGCGAAGCTTGCCCTGCAGAGAGTCCACAACATAAGGCAGGGTCAAAAGAGACAAAACTCTGTCCGATTTCTCCTATGTAATTGTCACTGTACTTTGTGGAATGCCAGCTTAATCAACACGGTCTCTCTGTTCAGCCAACTAGCTCTGTATTCGGGGACTGTTGATCAGTACTTTCCTGCTATGTGGTAGGTACAAAGTAGATAGCCCTGTCTGTCTGGTGCTACTGCTTCTATCACAAGCCAAAACTCAGCCAGTTCGCATACCTCCAGAGAGATTTACAGGGATCTCTACCTCTGTAAGCATCTAGAGGTAAACTTTTCATTTATCTAATATTCAGAATTACTATGGTAAGCATAATTACCTCCATTTATCAGGGATGGAAAAAACAAAATATCAACTACAGTGGTCAGACTGGTCTTACGCATTTTTCTTGCTAATTGGTATATACAGGAGTGGCCACCTTCACCGCTAGAGAGAACAATGCCCAGGTTTGTCCTCACGTTGGTCTTTAGCTTATTTTATTTCCTTTTGTTTCAGGAAGACATATTCCAGCAGGTGAAGCGCTCAAGCTTGGCATTCTGGATGCAGTTGTGAAGTCAGACCCAGTTGAAGAAGCAATCAAATTTGCTCAGAAGATTATAGGTAAACAATATTTTTAAAAAATAGCACAAGATTAGGAATAAATCAAATGTGCTTTCTAATGAGGAACTCCCTAAATATCTAATGGGGCATCAATGGAGTAGAATGTAGCCAAGCTTTAATGCTACATTGATCTGTTGTCTGTTGTATTAAGTAATGAAAAGAACATAAAAGATCCATAGTCTGTTGTATTAGGTAATGAAAAGAACATTGTTTTAAGTGGGACAAAAAAGCAGGGTGTGAGTGGAGAGAAGGTGTATATGCTGAGAGTGGGCTAGCGTGCTGCTGTCTGTGCCTAAAGTCTTCCAGAAGCAGTCACAGGAAATGAAGTGACTGCTTCTGGGAGTGGAACCAGACATTGCTGAAGTTTTAAGGACATGGTTTATAGTTTGTTCTGCTGAACCTGGAGATGTCATACTCTGAGTGTTCTTCTGGTTGAAAAATAGAATTAAGTTGAAACAAGGAACAAACATGTAGCTGGTTCACTAGAGGACAGAGCCTGCAAGGCCTTCAGAGAGTTCATGGCCTCCGGAGTTTCTCCGGAGTTTGGACATGTGAGTTCTGTCCCTGCTGGACTTGTGGACCAGTGGTGTTCCTTCAGATGTCCCTTTAGTACTCTCCTACAGAATTGTTTTGGCTTTTTAAATTTTATTTTTGTGCCGGGCGGTGGTGGCGCAAGCCTTTAATCCCAGCACTCGGGAGGCAGAGCCAGGCGCATCTCTGTGAGTTCAAGGCCAGCCTGGGCTACCAAGTGAGTTCCAGGAAAAGCGCAAAGCTACACAGAGAAACCCTGTCTCGAAAAACCAAAAAATAAAAAATAAAAAAAAAAAATAAAAAAAAAATTTATGTTTGGTTGGTTGGTTTTGGTTTTTTTGTTTGTTTGCTTATTTTATTTTATTTATTTTTTTATTTAAAACTGTGCCTTTAAGCTAGGAAAAAATAAAACTGGGGCCGGTGACAACTCTGGGACACGAGTGGAAACCCAGAGCCCAATTCCCAAAAGCCTTCCTGCCAGAAGTCACAACAGAAACAAAATCCATTGGATAGCTTCTGTGGGAAGTTTATGGAGGCCACATGCTCTCACTGAGCAAGAAGAAGCTAGAAATTGTTAAGAAAATACTTACGGGGATTGCTGGGCTCCAGGCAGAATGGAGTGTGTGCCAGTCTCTGCTTGGCGACAGAGAAAGCTCGGGGTCATTCCCAGACATTCCTGTGAAAGCTCGTTGGCTGCCTCTCCAGTGACCATTTTTCACCCCGAAGTCTTTTCTGTGGTCCAGCTAGCTGGGTTTTTAGTGTAGAGGTGGCACTCACACTACAAAAGTGAGGTACTGATGGGAGAATCCCCCTGACTCCTAGAGGGCGTTCTCTCTGTGTGGGAGCACTTCCCTGCTACGCTCTGCCTCCCAGGCTGCTGCCACAGCCCTGTGCTCCCAGGAGGGCTACTTGGCTCGTGAGCACTCACTCACACAGTCTGCTTGTAGAGAGCACCCCGGGCCATTCTTGGAATCAAGTTCATGCTATGGATTTCAGTTTGTACCAGCCTCAGTTTCTATGGGAAGTCTGTCCTTACCTGGTTTCCCTGGATTCTGCTCTGAGAATTGAGTTACTTCAAACAGGCTAAGGACCAAGGTCTACTACACTTACACTATGGTCCGGCGGTGTTTATTCCTTTCAGCTTTTAAAGTTATTTCTAAACATTAAATTCAAAAGTTTACAAAACAAAATGATGGCTGGTCTCAGCAACCTTACATAGTTTGTCCACTTGGTGGCACCCCAAAGTTGAGGCATTGTCTGCTTTAATACTTAAGTTGCCTGTGGCTCTGGCTTCGATCAGCTAAATGTGACTCACTCTTTTACATTTTCGTCATGAAGAGAGGATGGAGATGAGTAAACTAGCTTGTTATGTACTAATATTTCAGTGGTGAGGATCTGTGAAACCATGGGTTTGATTCCAATTCCAAAAAGGAAAAAAAGTCCATAAAAATTTACATCTATTTTATATCTATAGCTACTTAGAATTCATACGAGTAGATACAAAAATTGTAAGGAGATAATAATGACAAATGAAAAAAAAAGCTTTTCACAAAAGTTGCTATCCGGTTTTTGTTTTTACTGTGGTGTGGTTTTCTGTTTGTCTGCTTGTTGGTTTGGGGTTGTTTGTGTGGAGAGGCTCATAGGGAATGGAACTCTGGGCTTTGCACATATGTGACAGAGATACGTCACCAGTCATTGTTTTATTTATTTATTTTTTCTAGCTTAGAATATGCTAGTTTTCCCAGATACTTCTAATTTTGGGATGTGTTTGCATGTTGTTCAGCTTTATGTATTTCTTCGTTGTATGGATCATAATTGACTCTGTTGACAATTCTCCATTTAAGTAGTAATCTAGATGAAGAACAGTTAGAATGTTCCCTGAGCTTCTCTGATGTTCGTTTATGCACAGCGAAATTCACTCATTTAAGCCTAGAGTTTGGTGAGTGTTGGTAATAGTTGTGTGATTACTGTAAAATGGCCTCTGGCCGGACGTCAGGGGATAATGATGGCCACGTGGACCACGACAGCTCTTCTTTGGATTTTCATGTCTCTAAAGGGCTCCACAAAGTTAGTTGGCTTCTGGCCATATTCTGAGAAAGCAAAGGCCGTGCTGGTTGGAATCTCAGTGTTTGGTCCTTGCTCCAAGCACATCCACTATGTCTGTTTTGGGCTCCAGTGAATAGAATCCCATGGAAAATGCTAGAACTTTTACATTGCTGTGGAGGTTTTGGTTTTTTGTTTCTTGTTTGTTTGTTTGACCTGAGCACAGCTGTTTGAAATCTTACTATTTCAGGCTGGGGATGATAGGATGCTTACCTAACATGTAGGGGTCCCCGGCTTCAGTCCCAGCCCCCATAAAGCTGTGGGTGTTAGCACACTCCTGTAATCCTAGCTCTCTGGGTGGAGGCAGGAGGGTAGCAGGCTGTTCTTGGCCATGTAAGATCCAGTCTCCTTGTTGAAGATAGATCTACTAGGGGAACAATAGAAAAGCTGGGTAGCAATAAACGCCTAAGAATATCTTGCTATTTGTGATTTATTATCTCACAAAACACACCAGTTAGCGATGCCTACTTTTCATTTTATTTGAGGTCTTACTGTAACATGAATCTTAAAAGGTCTTATAATAAAAAACCCAGAGCCAGGGGGCTGGAGAGATGGCTCAGAGGTTAAGAGCACTGACTGCTCTTCCAGAGGTCCTGAGTTCAATTCCCAGCAACCACATGGTGGCTCACAACCACCTGTATCAAGATCTAGTGCCTTCTTCTGGCCTGCAGTCATACATGCTGTATACATTAATAAATAAATAAATCTTAATATATATATATATAAAAAAAAACAACAAAAAACTCAGAGCCAGATATTGGCGTGAGAGCTGAAAGATCAGAGAAGCAGAACAGCCAGCCACTAGCTTACCTCTACAAAATCCTCAGCCTCAAGAGAATGAGTTCCTGTTTCCTCACGCCTTATATACCTTTCTGTATCCTGCCATATTACTTCCTGGGATTAAAGGCATAGGTTACCACTGCCTGCTTCTGTTTCTCTCATGTAGCCCAGTGTGGCCTTGAACTCACAGAGATCCAGACGGATCTCTGCCTCCCGAGTGATAGGAGTAAAAGTATGTGCCACCACTGCCTGACCTCTATGTCTAATTTTGTGGCTAGCTCTGTCCTCTGGTCCCCAGGTAGGCTTTATTGGGGTACACAATACATCATCACACTTACACTTCTTTTTATGTGTCTCTGCTTCCTCTCTCATTTGCTTTTAAATGCAGCTATTAGTATGTAGTCATTTGACAAAACAAAATTGGTGGATTGACTTGATGGTCAGGTTCATAAACAACCAACACCTCATTAAATGTGTTTTTATACGTGTGTGGGAGTTTACTTCTCCATCTTTACTATGTCGGGATTTTCTATCACATAGCCTGCAGCCTATTGCCACATCCACTACTCAAATGTTGAATTGAAAAGCCAAAAAAGAAAAGATGTGAAGCTTTCATTTTTCCCCTCCCATGAGTGAGGAGAATGGTTCACATTATAGTCAGTATTTTGGAGCAAGTGATGATCCGGAGGGAGTTGAGGAGCTGTTGTGCCCACCGTGTGCATTTTCTCTGTAAACCTAACACTGAGTCCTGGAGAGTTGACTATGGAAGTTCATTAAACAGCTTCATACAAACCCTTCCAGACCTCGGAGACACAAGAGATAGGGCAGAGCCACATAGAACTAACTCCTTAACTCTCCTGAGGAAGGGAGGGCTTGTAAAATGCCATGTATTTCCACTTGCCTGTGACTAGCAGAGGCCTGGCAAACCCACAGGTGAGAACTCCTGGTCCCCACCACGTGTTGCTGGTGTGAAGCTGGGCACAGGGAGCATCCATCTGGGAGTCCCAGCTCAGGAACAATGCTCTAGGGAGTTGGTTCATTTGTGGGTTTGGGTTTTTTCTTTTCTTTCTTTTTTTTTTTTTAAGCAGACTGGATGTGAGATTTATTACTGAACATGATTTGGTAGGGTGCAGGAGAACACTGTGGAACCCCTCAGGAGTGCAGGGCTCGCCATTTGTCCAAGGGACCGCGATTGGGGATATACTTGACCCCACAGCCATCAGGAATAAAGCGCTTCTCAGCAACCATGTCTTCAAATTCATCCGCATTAAACTTGGTGAAGCCCCATTTCTTTGAGATGTGGATCTTCTGGCGGCCAGGGAATTTGAACTTGGCTCTACGAAGAGCCTCAATCACATGTTCCTTATTCTGCAGCTTGGTACGGATGGACATGATGACCTGGCCAATGTGAACCCTGGCCACTGTGCCCTGGGGCTTCCCAAAGGCACCACGCATACCTGTCTGGAGCCTGTCAGCCCCAGCACAGGACAACATCTTGTTGATTCGGATGACATGGAAAGGGTGGAGCCTCACTCGAATATGAAAGCCATCCTTGCCACAACTCTTTACCATGTATTTGTTGGCACAAATACGGGCAGCCTCCAGAGCTTCAAAAGAGAGCTGCTCATATTCATCTGACACCATGTGGCCACAAAGTGGGAATTCATCAACCTTCGCCTTCTTCCGTCCCAAGTCAAAGATGCGGATTTTAGCATCAGGGACACCTCGGCAGAAGCGAGACTTTGGGTATGGCTTGTTCTTACAATACCGGTAACACCGGGCAGGGCGGCGACCCATGATGACAATAGGATCGTCGGTGGCGCGCCGGAGGAAAAGAGCGGGTTTTTTCTTTTAAGATTTTATCTTATATTTTATATTGTGTGTATATCTCTGTGGGTTTGTGCACATGAGAGCAGTGCCTTCAGAGGCCAAAGAGGCCATCAGATCCCCTGGAACTGGAGTTACAGTGGTTGTGAGTCACCCTACACAGGTGCTGGGAGCGAAACTCTGGTCCTCTGGAAGAGAGAGCAGCAAGCACTCCTAACCGCTGAGCCATTTAACCACGGAGCCGTTCCTGCAGCCTCTGGTTTTGTTTTGGAGGTAGAGTCTCTAGGCCAATGCTCGATCTTCCTGTCTCATTGTCTCAAGTTCTGGGATGTTAGGCATACACCACCATCCCTCTAACGCTCTGTTCTTGTCTATGTAATGAGCTCAGGCCCTTTGCCCTGGATGTTTGGTCCGTTTTTAACAGTGCTGTTTCTGTCCAAAGACTTTTGTTTCTGTTAATTTGGATATTGTGGCTTTTAAGAATTCTTAATGCTTTCCTTAGTCTTTCTCTTCATTTTACCATTTGCTCTTTGTAAATGATTTTTACTTTGAGAGTGAATATATGTATGGCCATGTTTCTAAAGAATGGAGTGACCCTATCCTACACAGGAGGCCTCCTCTTGATGTGCCCTGCGCTCGTGAGTGGCCTTCCTGAAGTTGATGATGCACAGATGATCTGTCAGTCATTTGTGGAGCCTCTAACGTGGGTGTAGCACACTGGGTCAGGGTAAGAAGAAAGTAGTCATTTGTGTCTAAGGAAACAATTTATGTAAGCATGGGCTGTCTGTAGCCAGACTGACAGTCTCTTCCTGCCAGATTGGCAGAAGGGTGTAGGTGAGATTGTGTCCTTCTGAAGGATGACCCACTTGCTTTGTCAAACTTGTGGGCAGAGCCTAGGGTAGAAGGGAGTGATTTCATTCCCGCCTTCCTATTCTCCCCAGCAGCTGATGATGAGCTGGCCAGCCTTGCCCCGCCCCCCATCAGTGCCTGCTCACTGTGTAGGTGCTGTGTTTCTCCTCAGTGTCCTGAGGGACCTGCCAGAAACCGCAGCTGTCCTCCAGAAGTAACTCCCAGGGCTCAGATCTGCTCAGGACCTCCGTGAGAGCGCACATCAAAGTCAAGTGCTAATGGTTTTCAGATTGTCCTGTCCTGTCTATGTCCTTAAACCAGTCCTTAAACTGCATCTGTGATGGGAAATAGCCATTTGAACTTCTTCAACTTTTCAAAGACATCTGGTGTGCTGTGGTGTTGGAAGGCAGTTCTAGTCATGGAAGGAGCAGCAGCAGCTTCAGGATACCTGTCAAGGTCTGCAGTGTCCTGTGTGGGTGAGGTGCAGCCCTGACACCCACCTCCTTTCTTTTCCACTCCCCACTCCCCCCGCCACATGGGTTCTCTTCCTGTCCCCTCTTCTGTCCTGTCTTCACTGACCACCCATGGATAAGGCCAGTTGTAGACTGCCCAGGCCTCGTCTTCCTCAGCCCCCAGCACTGAGGATAAGTGATAACTAAGTGATGGTTACAGCTCCTGGTTCTCCAAAGGAGCGAGGGGAGGAGGAGCCACACACTGCTAAACCCTGTCTACATTCCTGTGCTAAAAAATGCCCTTTACATCCGATAGGTTAGCATTCACTTAAAACCCTCTCACAGCTACGAGTAATTAATATTTGCGTGTTTGAGTCATGGTCTTGCATTCAGCTTTAAGAACCAGGATGAGACTGCAGAAGCCCAAGGACACATGATGCTATCCAGGCCGTTCTCTTGGTCCCTTGGACACTCGTTAGCACACGACTGTCATGCTCTGTGTCCTTCTGTAGTGGACATATGTCATAAGCTCTGGTTGGTTCTCTGTCTAACTCCCTTAGGTGGACATTTGTGCTATAACAGTTCATTCTTGAGATGGCAGCCCTTTTTAGAACACATTATGTGGTATGGCTAATTAATTTGACATATTTTTATCTGATTTTTAAAACCATTTCATTGAATCATTTAATAAAATTACAGAACCATAAGATTCTGGTACCTAACTCAAGGTCACAGAGACGTTCCTTTGTTGTTGTTGTTGTTGTTGTTTTCCTAGAAAATTGTATAGTATTAGGAGTTCAGTAGAATTATAATTCATTTTGAGGTGCATGCTTCACAAGGAACAGAGCTCTTAGTACCTATGTATCCAGTTAGTTATCCCACTGTGTATCCAGGTATTCCACCTGCATATCTAGTTATTCCACCTGCATATCCAGTTATCCAATCTCCTTTTTTGAGGGAAAAAAGACTTTTCTTCCCCCTATCGATTATCTTCCCTCCTGTACTAAAAATCAATGCACTGTATTAGAAGAACTTATCAATGAACTTTCAATTCTCTTCTGTCGCCAGTCATTGCATCCTATTACATTCCTGTCTGTTCATGGCATTTTGAGGGGGTTGTCATTATTAGGAAAGGGATGTGAATAATTTTGAATATATGATATGAACTACGAACTGTCCTATTTGGACTCACTGACAAATTAATATTTCATCTATTATAAAGTTGTCTTGACCTCAGAATAAAGAGAGAATGAACCTTTCATGCCTGAATTAGTAGCTTAATACTTTAGAACTTGGAAATTTTGCTTTGTGGTCTGCTGTTACTAAGGTAGCAGATTTCGGAATTAGTGTTTCATTAAACGATAATGCACAGTGTCTAGCTGGGTCATTGGAACCATGTACCGTTGTGCAGCTCCTGTGGGGTCCTGTTCCCTCTCTGTTACACTTGCAGTGCTCTAATCTTTGCAGTTTCTTTCAGATAAACCTCTAGAACCCCGCAGACTCATAAACAAGCCAGTCCCAAGCTTGCCCAACATGGACGGTATTTTCGCGGAAGCCATTGCCAAGGTACAAAAGCAGTTCCCTGGCCACCTGGCTCCAGAGACTTGTGTCCGTTCAGCCCACGCCTCCGTGAAGTACCCCTATGAAGTGGGCATTAAGGAAGAAGAAAAGCTGTTTATGTACCTTCGGGCATCAGGACAGGCCCGAGCCCTGCAGTATGCCTTTTTCGCTGAAAAGTCTGCAAATAAGTGGTCAACTCCCTCAGGAGCCTCTTGGAAAACAGCGTCTGCGCAACCAGTGTCCTCGGTTGGCGTTCTTGGTAAGTACATTCTTCAGACCTGCACATTTCTTTTAATCAATTGAGAATTTCATACATGCGTAAATTATGTTTGGATCAAGTCCCTTCCTCCACCTCCTTCCCTTCAATTCCTCTCTTAGCCTCCCCGACCACTATTTTCTCTCAATTCCATGTGCTCTCTCTTTTTTAAAATCACACAGGTGTCTTAGTGCTGCATGGGTGTGAGGCACGGGTCGCCTCTCGGGAGGGTGGGCTCATCTCCCTCTGCCAACAGCCATCAATGGTCAGTAGCCCTCAGCCGGGGGTGGGACTTCCTGCGTCCCTCCGCTGTATGCTGGATTTCTGTCCACTTGATCTGTCGAAGCTCTTGGGAGTCTGTCAGAGGTGTTTCCAGTTCAGATGCACAAATGCACTGTTGTGTGAAAAAAAAAAACAAAACACAGCACATTTCTAAATCCTTGGTTGAACTTAGTGCTCACATTAGCTTTTGTTAATTCTCCACATAGTACATGAACCCTCTCCATCCTGTGGATCAGCCCCAGGGACCTTTCAACAGTAGCAGTCCCATCTACACTTAGGCTGTAAGAGTGGAGTTTACGTCTGACTCTGTCTGCTCCATCTACCTTGAATACTTTGGCATAACTATTGAAATTGGGAAGAGTGACTTCTCCAATTTTTTAAAATACTGTTTTGACTCTTCTTGCATTTCTGTATTTTAGAATCTACTGTTAATTTACACAAAAAAGTTGAGATACCCCAGAGCTTGCCTTGGTTCTACAGATCAATTTGATATTTCTTCTTAACAATGTTAACTTTTTCCCAGTCTGTGAGCCATGGATGTCCTTCAATTTATTTAGGTCTTCTGTGATGCTTTTCCCCCCCTTTCTCTCCCTTTCGCTTTTCCTTCCTTCCTTCTTTATTTTTTCTTTTCTTGTTTTCAATGTTAAGTCTCAAACTCAGGGCCTTGTGCATGCTAGGCAAGTCCTTTAACACCAAGCAACAAGATTTTTTTCAATAGTGTTTCATTAATTTTAATGCAGAAGCCTTCCTTTGTTAAATGCATTCCTTTAAGCGTGTTATTTTTTGATGTTATCACAGGTAGAATTATTTTGCTTCTTTTCATACAGATTGTTCATTGCTAATGTGTGGGAATATATTTGGGGCTGGAGAGATGGCTCAGCAGTTGGGAGTACCTGGTTTGAAAGCACGAATATCAGAGTTTAGACCCCAGCACCCATGTAACCCCAGCTTCAAGGGGGACAAAGGCAGGAGGGTCACAGGGCTTGCTGGCTTCCAGACGAGGTGACAAGACACAAGTCCCCACCCTCTTAAGAGAGGAGACCCTGTTTCCAGAGGAATAGGCAGTGACAGACGAGGACACCTGTTTCCTTCTGACACCTGCGACATGTACACACAGAGAAAGAAATGTTAAAGAGAACACGGTGGCTTTTATATGCAGGTTTTTATATCCTGGAACTTTACTGGGCTTGTTCGTTAGTTTTAATAGCTTGTGTGTATATATGAATATGAATCCTACTGATTTTTATTTCCTCTGGAGCACTTAGCCATTCATGAACTCTTACTCAATACATTTATGTTCACTGACCAATCCTAATATTCTTATTTTATTTTATTTTTTTTATTTTTTTGAGACGGGGTTTCTCTGTGTTGTTTTGGTTTCTGTTCTGGAACTCACTTTGTAGACCAGGCTGGCCTCCAACTCACTGAGATCTGCCTGCCTCTGCCTCCCAAGTGCTGGGATTAAAGGTATGTGCCACCACTGCCCGGTGGCCTCCAATCCTAATATTCTTAATCATCTTTGGTGCTAGGGACAGAAGCCAGGGCCTTGTGCATGATCAGCACACACTGTGGCAGTGAGCAGCAGCACTTTGCCCTGTCAATCTTTTAAAATGCCACTTTGCTCCAATGCCTTCTACCAGTGTCCACCTGTTCAGCAAATGATGTTTTCTTTCCTTTGCTCTTAATCCATAGGCTTGGGAACAATGGGCCAACGCATTGCCATTTCTTTTCTAAGGGCTGGGATCCCCGTGGTCGCTGTAGAGTTGGACTCAAAGCAGCTAGATCTTGCAAAAAAGATGATAACTGCCATCTTGGAAAAAGAAGCATCCAAAATGCAGCAGAGTGGCCGGGCTCCAGCAAGACCCAAACTTAGGTTCTCCTCATCCACAAAGGAGCTTTCAAGTGTGGATTTAGTGGTTGAAGCAGTGTTTGAAGATATGAACCTGAAGAAGCAGGTCTTTGCTGAACTGTCTGCTCTGTGCAAGCCAGGAACCTTTCTGTGCACCAATACTTCAGCCCTGGATGTGGATGAGATTGCATCTTCCACGAATTGCCCTCAGCTGGTGATTGGCACCCACTTCTTCTCCCCAGCTCATATCATGAAGTTATTAGAGGTTATTCCAAGCCGATACTCTTCCCCCACTACCATGGCCACTGTTATGACCTTATCAAAAAAGATTGGAAAGATTGGAGTCGTTGTAGGCAACTGCTATGGATTTGTCGGGAATCGAATGCTGAGTCCCTATTACAACCAGACATATTTCTTGTTGGAGGAAGGCAGTAAGCCAGAGGATGTAGATGGGGTCTTAAAAGAGTTTGGTTTTAAAATGGGACCCTTTAGAGTGTCTGACCTGACAGGACTAGATGTGGGTTGGAAAGTTCGCAAACGGCAAGGCCTTATTGGACCTTCCTTGCCACCAGGAACTCCTGCCCGTAAGCGGGGCAATAGCAGATACTCCGCACTTGCTGACATGCTCTGTGAATCCGGGCAATTAGGTCAGAAGACCGGTAAGGGTTGGTATCAGTATGACAAACCACTGGGTCGGATTCACAAACCCGATCCCTGGCTTTCCTAGTTCCTGTCACAGTATAGAGCAACCCATCACATTGAACCGCGCTCCATCAGCAAGGATGAGATCCTGGAGCGCTGCTTGTATTCCCTTATCAATGAGGCATTCCGCATCTTGGGGGAGGGGATGGCTGCTAGCCCAGAGCACATTGACGTCATCTACTTGCATGGGTACGGGTGGCCAAGGCACACGGGCGGGCCCATGTTCTATGCTGCCTCAGTTGGGTTGCCCACAGTTCTAGAGAAATTGCAGAAATATTACAAACAGAACCCTGATATCCCCCAACTGGAGCCCAGTGACTACCTGCGAAAGCTGGTTGCCCAGGGAAACCCTCCCCTGAAAGAATGGCAAAGTTTGGCAGGACCTCACACCAGTAAACTGTGATTTAGGCTTCTGCATCTTGCCACACATGTTGGCATCTAATCTCTAAAATTTGCTCTGAGGTACAGATGATGATGATGATGATGATGATGATGATGATGATGATGATGACTGGTCAGCAAAAGCTTCTCTCTATCTTTCTACCTCATGATTCTATTGGTCAGATTTTAGGAATGCGTTTCCTATGCCTCTGAATGTATTTCTATCAGAAAAATTCAGTGAATATGTACTTACACTACCAAAAGAGTTCTCTTTTGACTTTTTGCCTTGTATAACAAAAATTTGTACAAAATGCTGATAGTAGAGCTATTCATAATAACCCCAAATTGACAACCCAGATGTGCCTAGCAAATCAACAAGAAGTGGCATATACATGAAATTGACAATTTTCAGCCATGTGAAATAATGGACAAATGTTGTAACACGATGCTGAGTTAGGGCACTGCCCTGAGTAAGAGGAGGCAGGCAGAAAAGGCCACACATAATTTGGATATAGATATGAAATTCCAGAATATACAGATCCGTGGACAGACAGTAGATGAGTGGTCCAAGACTGTAATTGTTAGAAGTTAAAATTACTGCTGATGGATACAGAATATCTTTGGGGGGTGATAAATTTTTCTAAAATTACTCTAGTGGTGGTTCTGTAGTGCTACAAATATACCCAAACACACTAAGTTGAATGGTTCAAATGAACTATGTTGTCTATATATTATATATCTCAATAAAGTTAATAAAATTAACGGAAATAAGGCTTCTCATTATGTAAAGATGTTTTCATAGTATTTTCACCTATTGTAAGCAAAGTCATTGTAGTTTCTGATGGAGAACTCTCAAGTGAATGGAGCATAAATATTCCATTGGAAAACAGCGTGGTGAGGGGTGGTGATGCCAACACAGGAGCATCAGAGGTTCAAGGGCTGGAGTGGGCAACAGGGAGCCCCATCTCAAAGCTCACACAAGCAAGAAACCAAGAGTGTGACTTGCATTGTAAGTCAGTTTGGAAAATTTTAATAAGGATTATTAGCATTTGGGTAACTTGATTGGAATTCAGGGCATTCTAAAAGAATTCAGTGGGAGGCTCAGCAGCCACGTGAGTCTGATACCACGAGTTCAATTTCTGGAACCCACGTAAAGGTGGAAGGAGAGAACCAACTCCACAGAGTTGTCCTCTGACCTGGACACATGTGGGATGCTGTGCACATGCCCCCTCCGTGATGATAAAAAAAAAATTAAACCTTATTTTCACCCTACACTAGCCATTCTTCATAGACACCGGAAAAAACGATCTCACAATTCACATGGCAGCACAGAAGGACAAGGCCAGCCAAAACACTTTGAACAAACAGAATGCTAGGAGGAGAATCACATGCCTGATTACGCTACAGAACCGTAGTAATAAAAATGCCACGGTGCTGGCGCAAACAGGTACAGAGCTCAGTGGAATAGAATCGGGGACCTAGCCGGGCGGTGGTGGCATACCCTTTAATCCCAGCACTTGGGAGGCAGAGCCAGGCGGATCTCTGTGAGTTCAAGGCCAGCCTGGGCTACCAAGTGAGTTTGAGGAAAGGCTCTAAAACTACACAGAGAAACCCTGTCTCGAAAGACCAAAAAAAAAAAAAAAAAAAAAAAAAAAAAGAATCTGGGACCAAAAAGTCCAGCTGCAGCTACTGATCTTTGACAAAGACAACAAAAAGATACACTGCAGAAGGGACATCTTCAACAAATGATGCTGGGAAACCTGGTCATCAATATGCAGAGGAATGAAAACAGATTTTTTTAATCTCTTATTTTGCACACACACACACACACACACACACACACACACACACACACACACAAACCCTCAACTCCATGCTGGTCAGTGGGGTTCCATGGACACCTAGACATGACAAGCCAGTGCCATTGCTCCCGTTTACCCTCCAGAACTCGACAGTAAGATCCTATTGCTGAAGACACTGCACACTTGAATCAGAACACAGTGAAATCAAGGTGGTGCCGACCTGGAAGCTTCATCCCTACCGGCTAGTTTTCATGGTGCTGGGATGTGCTGTGCCTGTTACTGCAAGATACAAATAATCATCAGCCTCACCCAGCTGTGAACCCAGTGGCACATAACAATGACTGGCCTGACTAGATACATTCACTGATGCAACAGTGGCATGAATATTGGGGTAACCAACCACTTTCTGCATGGATCTAAGACCTGCTCCGTGCAATGGAGCCCATATCTGTCACTGGGAATGGAGCCAAGAACCAGTAGTTAGGTCATAGGCCCTAGGGGGAAACATATACTATTCTGCTAAATGAAGATAGTATTAAATAACTCCTAGTGACTTTATTGCTATACCCATAGGTCAGTGTATCTCACAATCTTCAGAGAAGTTTCTTGCACTGCTTGGCAATTAGCACAGAGACCCCTCCCCACAACTGATCGATATGCAGAGAATTAAAAGACTGTGGAGTGTTCGACCCTAAATGGACATACATGCCACATCCCTCCCTACCAAAGCTCAGGGATTTTCATGGAAGAGGGGGGCAGAAAGAATGTAAGAGGCAGAGGTGGTGGTGATAACTTCAAGGAAACGGTGTTTTCTGGACACAACGGGGCAGTTGCACATATAAGCTCACAATGATTGTGACAGTATGCACAAATGTCACAAAGCTCAAGCCAAATCACAGCGTGTGTTGGGCCCCATAAGGGCCGGGTGTGAGGCCCAGTGTAACTTCCTGAGCCTAGCTCGAGTTTGGCAACCTGTCCTGGGACATGACTTCCGCATACAAGTGACTCAGCACTACCCAACCTAGAATCACCTCTGCCTAATAACTGCTGAGATGGCATCATCTCACTGGCCCACTATCCTCACCTCATCCCCCCCCCCCATCACCCCAACCTATATAAGTCCACTCCTGATGCAATAGAGCGAGTTCCTGCTTCGGCAAGACTCCAGGCCCAGTGTGCTGCTCTCTAGTGGACGGGGGAGGTCTGGGCCAACTGACACTCACCATCCTGCTCAGCCCCAGGGAGAGACTGGCTGGACCAGTCCTGCCTCCGTTCTACCTGTCGGTCAGACCAACAAGCATGGAGACCCAACATGGACACAAAACCCCACCAGTAGCCAAGATTCTGGAAGAGGGAGAGTTGTGGAGGTGGAGTTTTCCTGTCTTACAGCTGCTCTCAGTCACTCAGAGGCTTAATATTAATTACAATTGCTCAGCCAATAGCTCAGGCTTGTTACTAACAGGCTTATTACTAATCAGCTCATACATTTTAAGCTAATCCATATTCCTTATTTACGGTCTGCCACGTGGCGGTACCTTTATTAGTATGGCACGTTCATCTCCTGCTCCCTCTGCATCTGGCTGGTGACCCCAGACTCCACCCTTCCTCATCCCATCATTCTCAGTTTGATTTTCCCACCTAATTTTATCCTGTTCAGCTATGGGCCAGTCAACTTCTTTATTAAACCAATCATAGCAACATATATTCACACAGTGTGCAGAGTTGGTTTTCATTAATGGTGTGACACTGAGTAGGTTGACCACACTCCAGGGCAAGCTCCACTTCCAAGAGTAGTTGAGCAACACAAATTGGATTTGGGTTTTTTACAAAAAGAAAAAAAAGACTGGAAGTTGGGTGGATAAGGAGGTGAGAGTCGAGAGGAATTGAGGGAGAGAGGGTGAATATGGTCAAATTACATTGTGTGGAATTCTCAAAGAATTAATCAAAAGCTTATTGGTTTTTTTTTTTAATCTCAACTCTAAATGGATAGAGGACCTCCATGTAAGACCTAATACTCTGAAAAAGTAGGACACATACTTCCAGTGACAGGCACAGGTAAGGACTTTCTGACTAAGACTCAGGGAATCAGACCAACAGTCAGCAACTGGGACCTCATGACATCTGTACAGTAAAGGAACTGTGAAGCCAGTGAATGGGCAGCACACACAGTGTGAGAAAGTCTTTGCCAGCTATACACTGAAGAGGATGAGTGTCTAGACTATATAAAGAACTCAGGAGTAAATGTTAAGAAAATAAACAACCCAATTTAAATACTGGCTGTGGAACTGGACAGGAAATTCTCAAAAGAAGAAATAGAAATGACTAAGAAACACTTGAATAGCTAGGAAGCCATCAGGGAAATGCAAATTAAAACTATGTTAAGACTCCACCTCACCCAGTCAGCATGACCATCATCAGTAATACAGATGATAACAAATGCTGCTGTAGCTATGGAGACAGGGAGACCTTGCTACACCAGTCTGGTGCTGCAGTCCCAGGGAAGTTCTAGAGAACTGCTGGTCTTCAGTCTATGTTTGGATCCTGAAGAAGTATGTTCTAATATCAGGGAAAGGATACCTCAGCAGCAGCATAGATGGACTTACCAGCAAGAGTAAGAGCAAGCAGGCAAAAACTTCCTTCTTCCATGTCTTTTATGTGGTCCAGAAGGTGTGTTCCAGATTTAGGATGGGTCATCACATTAACATAATCTAATCAAGAAAACCCTTACAGATGTGCTCTGAAGCTTGCGTTGTAGTTTATTCTAGATGTAGTCAAGTCGACAACCAAGGTCAGCATCGCACTTCCCCATCCTAAATCCTCCCAATCAGAGCTCTACAGACATAATGGACCTGTCATGGGAATTCATATTTTACAGAGCTCTGTGACTCTTACAATTAAACCCTAGATTCGATTCCTCTGCTTTTGACTACAGGAGGTTCTTACATAAAGCTCAGTAGATCCTCCGGTATTCACAGCACATAATACCTTAGTTATTAATCACCTACACACCCTTTGCTATATTTCTCTGGTACAGTAGTTGCCCCCAGCAATAGCCAGCTGCCTGCATTTAACTACGGCTTCCTGTGACCTCAGATGCCTCATTATTCTCTAACTGTATCTCATCCTAACTTCTCCACTGGCAA